>NW_015505352.1:592168-640396 GCF_001515645.1 Sinocyclocheilus grahami
GCTGCAGGTGGGGGGGGGGGGGGGGTGTGAATGGGTGGAGTTTGGAGGGTTGGTTAGAGGGGTAAAGAGTGAGGGTGGTCTCTGAGATTCAGATTGTAAGGCACATGACCCTCTTTCTACCGAATCACAGCTCCCTGAAGTTGGCATTTGCACAGACCTGCACACAAACGTCTAACACTGCATGTCCCCTGATACTCTGAAGCTGTATCTGAACGTGTTTGAGGAACTCAGTCCGATCAAAAACCAGCACGTTAGCAGGACTATCAAATAAAAGTTTGGACCAATTCATATGTATATAAAACAACAACGTAAAATAAATTAAAAATTAGAAGAGGGGAAAAATGAAAAAGGATGAGACAAGGCATTTTGTGGTTCTAAGTTTAAATCCGAAAGATTTAAACAACAGAAAGGGTCTTGTCTAGATGAAAGTGGAATAACAGTATCAAACCAAAATGAGGAATCCGCTTCTAAAAGAACACTACTTCAATGTGGAATTCTCAGGAAGTGGTCTGCTTCTAAATCTCTACCAAAAAAAAACAAGAACCAAAAAAAGACAGCAAACAAAAGTAGAAAGAAGGGGGTTCTTGGATCTTTTGATAAGCCGGGGGTTATGGGAAAAGAAAGCAATGAAAAGTGATATGAAAGGAGGGAGGCCAGAAAGGGAGGATGTCAGATGGAGAGGTATGGGAACTGAGATAAAACAAAGACAGGACACAAATCAACGTAATGCTATGGCAAACAATACAGCCCAAACAAAACAAAAGAGAAAAACAAATTAGTGTCACAAGCTGTTCTTGAGCAGCAATGAGACCAGCTATAACTCGAGCATTTCATCCCACTGTAGCCATAATAAAAGAGACTATAGGATGAAGATTTATATCAGGGTTCCTCAAATCTTGCCCTGGAGGGCCAATGCGCTGCAGAGTTTAGCTCCAACCCTGATCAAACTCACCTACCTGTGATTTTCTAATGATCCTGAAGACAATGCTCAGGTGTGTTTGATTAGGGTTAGAGCTAAACTCTGCAGGAGAGTGGATCTCGTGGGCCAGATTTGAGAATCCTTGATTTATATTCCATGTAAGGGAAAAAAAACTCTTATCTCTAAGGCTGGCATTAACATGCATTTCATGGTCAGATTATATGTAGACCAGTGGTTTTCAACCTTGCTGACTCGAAGGCCTCCCACTGCCCAACACAATATTTGAAGGATCCTCCTTCCCCCAATGTATGATATTATTATTATTAAGTATTTCTATAGTAATTATGACAAAACTGCTTGTTTTCAACTTCTTATTTAATAGAACTGGTAGTGTTGACATATTAAAGTAGTGAACCACAATTCATTTTGTTTTGTTGATCTTTATTTTAATTTAGTGTTAGATTATTTCATATGTAAGGGAAAAAAACCTCTTATCTCTAAGGCTGGCATTAACATGCATTTCATGGTCAGATTATATGTAGACCAGTGGTTTTCAACCTTGCTGACTCGAAGGCCTCCCACTGCCCAACACAATATTTGAAGGATCCTCCTTCCCCCAATGTATGATATTACAAGTATTTCTATAGTAATTATGACAAAACTGCTTGTTTTCAACTTCTTATTTAATAGAACTGGTAGTGTTGACATATTAAAGTAGTGAACCACAATTCATTTTGTTTTGTTGATCTTTATTTTAATTTAGTGTTAGATTATTTCAATATATTAATAATCATTTATTAATTTAAATACTTTTAAGTCACTTAGTGGACCCCTTGAAAGTTTGCTTGGACTCCATAATTTAGAACCACTACTCTAGACTTTTTTAGCCATATTGCATTTACACCTTTCATTCCAAAACACTGTGTGATTGGATAAAGACCTGATTGCAAAACTGCAAATGGATAGTTAAAAATACTTTGTCATATCCTGCAATTTCTTTAACGGTAAACCCCTCAGTAATGTTGGGAAAAAGGGAAAAAAACAAAAACACTTTCTTTGGGAGAGAAATGAGAAAAACAAGAATTCAATAAAAAAAATATGAAATTGTTGATTTGATTGCGAAGAAATATTTCAAGCTTAATAAATGTGATATGAATTCATTCATGACTATTTCCAAATGATCCAGTCTTAAAAGCTGCGTGTTACTGCCAAGTGTGACGGGGGTCCATATGACAAGATTTCCATTTCGGGTTTAAAATGATCAGAAAAACTGTTTTCACATGAATTGAATTTCACAGTCAAACATGATTGGAACTGAGCTAGAACTGGAAAACTGAAATTGAAAGTCTAGACTTTTTTAGCCATATTGTATTTACACCTTTCATTCCAAAACACTGTGTGATTGGATAAAGACCTGATTGCAAAACTGCAAATGGATAGTTAAAAATACTTTGTCATATCCTGCAATTTCTTTAACGGTAAACCCCTCAGTAATGTTGGGAAAAAGGGAAAAAAACAAAAACACTTTCTTTGGGAGAGAAATGAGAAAAACAAGAATAATTCAATAAAAAAAAAATGAAATTGTTGATTTGATTGCGAAGAAATATTTCAAGCTTAATAAATGTGATATGATCAAAATGCTACAGATCAAACCATTTTGAAAAATGTATAAACATTTAAATGTATAAACCTGCCCAGAAGTAATAGAATAAGAAAGCATGAGTTGTTTAGAAATTATTGTGTTGTGAATAAATTTTTGTTAATATATATTACTGGTACATTATTTATAGTGTATTATGGCCACAGTGTGCTTTGTGCATTATTCTTTGAATATGTAAGCTGTTTTGTTAATATTTTGTACTGCTATTTTTTCTCATTTAATTATCAACACAATGTGTCTTTGTCCTGTCCTTGATATTGTTAACAACATTTTTTGGTTAACATTCAGTGTTGTTACAGTTAACTAAAATGACTAAAAATTGTTACTATTAATCGAAAAAGCTTAAAAAAAAATCTACATATATATATATATATATATATATATATAGAAGAAAAACAAAATTGCAAACTTAAGTTAATTTTTTTCCTGCATGTTTTTATTTCATCAAATTGCCAAGGCAACATTTCAACATTTCATTTCATGAGGCTGAATTAATGACAGAATTTTTATTTTTGGGTGATCTATCGTTTTAAGTTGACGTACTAAAATGATTAAAACTAGAACTATAATTATTACAAATATAAATATTAAATAAAAATGAATAAAATGACGAAGCACATAGAATTAAACTAAAAACTAAACTAAAATGAAAAAGAAAACTTAAAACAAACTATTTCAAAATAACATAAATATTGTAAGAGTATATCCATAATGTTAAAATAACGCTGCAAACAGTTTCATCAGTAATTTCACTGAGATCAACATTAGAAGCTCTGAAAGGTTTAAGAGTCATTCTCACAGACAGGAGGTGTATCCTCACCTTGTCGCTGTCCAGTGTGTTCTGTGAGGTCCTGGAGGCCAGTGAGATGGTGTCTGGCTGACTGCTGCCGTCACCCTGACTGTCCAGATCCTCTCCATCCCTGCACACATAAACACACACAGGAAATTGACTCCTAGTCCTATTATGGTTCCACATACTAAGAAAACTATAAATCCAGCAACAGTAAAACGAAGCTGAAGGGTAAAAAAGGACAAAATGAATATTCTTATTATTCTTTCTAATATTTAAGTAAGAAAAGAGATGTTTCACTGGCCTGGGGGTGTACCTGCGACCCTTATGTTTGGCTGTGGAAGGTTTGGGGATGTGGATGGGCTCCTTCAGTGCCCCCTTCAGATGCACAGTGCGCTCCTGAATCACTTCACGGACGTGCTTTATCCAGTCCTGTTTGTTCTCAATACTGGACGCCTGTGTTTATGTGGGTGGAGAGAGAACACACAGAGAAATACAAAATGTTGAGTAAGAGTACACATTGATTTTCTGTTCTATGGTGAACTAAGGGTGAGTTATCTGTGTGGCTGTACTCACCATGGATCCATGTTTGCATCCCTGACTTAGCTTCATTCGAAATATAGAAATATACAAGATTTTACTGCTTTATAAAATGCCATATATCATACTACATGAGACAGTGGCCGGTAAGACATTAGGACAACATTAATAAACATATTTTTTGATAATTTAGAGCCAATTTTGCCAACGTGTTGTGATACATGGTTTATACATTAGTCACTGCCATTTGAAGATGTAAATTATGATTAATAAGTAGAATTTAAAACTATTTTTCAAATAAAAAGAATATAAGCTACTGCCTTTATATACATACATATTATATAGTTTAATATATTTTATTTTCTTAGTGTGAAAAAAAAGTATAATATATATATATAAGCGATAAGATATATGTGTGTTTGTGTGTACATGTGTTTGTAGTTTTAATAATGAAATACATGACACTGAATGATTTAAGCAGAGAATTTTTCTTCAGCTTATATGATGTAAACCACATATAAATGGACAGTAAATAACTATGCAATTTTGTCACATTTCACTAAAGAAAGTTTTGAACACAGTAGCCTTACAGTTTTAAAGCAGCATGCAGTCAGTTAACAGTTACTGTGAGACAGAAGCCACTTGCAATGCACATAAGCCACCAACAGTAGAGACTATTCTTGGTCTTTGTTTCCTTGCACTTTATTAACATCCAGTCAGAACCAAAGATGCAAGATCTTCCCATATAACCACTGTCATAGTTTGATACAAATAGATTTTTGTTGTTGTTAACATTCTCTTTAGGATCAACCTGAGGTGTTCTATTTTTAAGGAATATTTCATGTCAAATCATATCAAGAGCACCTGAGGCAAGCTGTCAATTACTACAGAAAATAATTGACATTCCCTTCCCCAGTTAGTAAAAACAAGTCTTCATGCAGAATATTAGGATTTGACAAATATTCAACCTTTTACTTGTTAAAGTGCAAAAGAGACGAGCTAGACAGAAATGCAACGTAGAAAGCTGGACCAAAACAGTGCCATGCTTGTCAACAGAGCAAGAGAAAGTCAAAAAAGAGGGTTACCTTGAGGACAATCTTGTTGTCTGAAGTTGGGGTCCGTCCAACCCAGAGGGCAAATTTACACGGATCTCCTTCCACATGCTCAGTAACACCCAGTTCAGAGGTCTGCAGCCAAAACAAAGCATTTCAAACAATCAGATCCTCTGCATAAAAAGATGTTTCAGTGCTTTAATCTTGATGTGAAACTTACAAAAAGCTTGCTCTTGTAGATGTACTTGCTCCTGCCATTGGAGTCTTTAACCTCCTTGCTGAAAATCAGTGACATTTCGAAGAGGAACAGGTGACGTTCCCGTCCCTTACGGATCAGGGTCTTGGGATCCCACACCTGGAACGCCTCCTGCAGGATCAGTTCTCCCTGGGACTCAATGTTCTCGTCAAACCCTGAAGACATTCACTGCCATCAGAAACCGTTTCATCTGCCCCATATGTGTCTTTGTGTGTCTGTGTGCGCGCGTCCACTCACCTTCCAGCATGCTCAAGTGCATGGCGTCATTGGCTCTCTTGGGAACACTGAGCATAACCTCCAGGCCATCTTTGATTTCACCTTTGCCTTCCTCGCAACACGTCAGGAGCTCCTACAAACGCAAACCCAATTACCACTAAAGTGGTTACAAGCAAACCATTCCGTAAGTTTCGGGATGAATTCAAGATGTTTTTACCTTGAGGAGCAGCTGGTACTTGGTTATTCTCTGAACAGGTTTGATGAGGTATGATGAGATGGAGTTGGCCAGGCGATGCCTCTGTTGGATTTCCTGTAACAAGAATTTGAATACACCGACTTTCACAATTGGGATTCAAATTGGCCACTGACAGGAAGAAATGATGAATGATCAAAATGAATAAAATACATGAATCATAACAGAAACATTCAACTCACTTCAAAATATCCTCCAGCATGCTCAAGAATAAGTTGAGTGGAGTCTGGTTTGTTCTTGCAGTAGTTCACGTACATTTGGAACTTATCGGCCTGATGAAAGATGAAAGAGGCATTTCAATGACCTTAATCTGAAAAAAGCAGATACAATATTAGTATTCAAACACAATTAACTCTACTCACCCAAGTCACAAAACAGTGGCCCACATCTTCAGGAAGCTGCTCGTACTTCTCCAGCTCTTTAAGGAAAATACTGGTGAAAAAAAAAAAAAAGAGCGATCCATATGAGCCACTTACAGAGGGGACTGGAAACTAATTTGCTGGATTTTGTACGGGAGAATTTATTCTTAAAAAAAATTATATTCTTAAAAAAATGCTTAAAGCATTTGCATTATAAATGAACTCACTTGTGATGGAACTCGTAGAGGTCCTGCATGTTACCAAAAATGATATGCTCTTTATTAACGATCCCTGGTGGGATCTCCTCCACACCACTGGTCATCTCCCACAGATATGTCTGGATGAGAGGAAAAGGTTCAAATTTATTTACATCATAGTCTGAAATAAGGACATTTTTATCGTGATTTGCTTCGATTTTCCATAATTCAGGACAAAAGATCCAAATAAAAGCTTTAATAATATACAACAAAATACTCACATCCATGCACTCTCTTAAGTCTCGCACATAAGCTTTTTCTGTCTGAATCAGCTCAGCCATGATGAAGCTATTCAAATGGAAAAAATAAACAATGTAAATCTTTCTCAATCTAAAAGTACAAGAATTCATTAGAATATTTCAGTGACCTTTCGGTCAATAAATAACAGTAAATCAGACATACTCCTTCCTGCGGGCAGACTTGCGCTTCTCTTCGTTAAGCTCATGGGCAGCATCTCTAAGTTTTACCTCTGACCCTGGAGCGCTGGCTGGAATGATGTCCAACTGCAGGTCTTTACTCTGGAAATTAAACACAACTTGTTTTTGTCCCACAGTCTTCTGACTGCATATCTTTTTCAGGACTATTCCCACTGATTATGCACAAAAATATTCTGGTAGCAGAAATAAAACAAAACAAATATTAGATGTGAACTACTATGTGGATGTGAAGTACTAAAATGACAAACAATCTAAAACTAGCACATAAAATTACTAATACTTAAACTAAAATTTAAACTGTATATATAAAAATAAACCCTAATTCAAAATATGAATAAATACTTTAACCGTATGCAATTTATTGCATTTGTCTGTCATTGTTATGGACATGAGTGTGAATCGCTTATTAGTTTATTGTGTATAGCTACAATTAAAACAAGTGTTTCTAGAAAAGAATATCAGGAAATAAGATTGAATGTATTCTGAATGTTTATTACATACAGGAATATTCTAATAACTGTAAATCTTGTATAAAAAAATTATTTGAAAAGACTTGACCAGAATACAGGTCTTAAGAATACGATGTACATGAAAAATTATGAGTATGTAAAATGATTGATGAAAATACTTATCTTAATCTACTGACAGCCTGATGGCAAAAACACAACTATTTGTCCAGATTATGGCTCCAAACCATGCGAATTTACTCAAATGTTAGCATGTGATATGTCAAGACTCAAAATGATCAGATATCACACTATTATGAGAAAAAAACACATACTGCTTTGTTTGAGTCTGATGATATGCCGAGGGCTTTCTCTAGAGACGTGCGATACTTGTCCATGCGAAGGGAGAAGTCTCGATAGCGTTTGTCCACGGCCGTGACCCATTTCTTAATCTCAGCGGCGTGGGAGTGGCCCTTATCACAGAAACCATCCGCTAACTGTATCAGCAGCTTCACCCGCTCTTTGGTTTGCTGGGGACACAGGAAGAAAATGAGCTTTAGGTAACTGCAGAGTTAAAAGGAGCAGCCCAGGTGTTTGTCATCGCTGTGGTGCAGTCGTACCTTGGCTGTGATGTGGAAGTCTTCGTGCTCCTTCAGAAGCTCCTGTGTGTGGTGGATGCTGGAGCCTGTGGAGGTGTGTGTGGACAGATAAAACTCACCGGTGTCATGGATCCACTCCAGAGCCTGGACAATGAGAAATAAACACTTTAAAATAGTGATTCATAGCAAGTGCGTTGCAGACAGTGAGGTAAAACAATGCTAAATGCAAAAACAAAACACAACTGAACATAAATGTGCATAGTTAAAATATGTATTTTCCATATATTTATTATTAATGTCATTCTCCAAGCAAACGCTATGGCCCTAATCTGGGTCCTAAAGTTGAGAAACATTGTTTTAAAACAACATTTTCATGACTAAACCTAAAATGAACTGAGAAGACATGCTATGGCATATGCAGACACACACATCCCAATACACACATACAAACAGAGGATGAAAAATGTAAATGTGTTAATTATAATGTCTCTGTGCAGTTTAATTAAAGCCATGGCAGTGAGTCATGAGTCTGTCAGTCTCAGCCTTGGGCCAAGAAAAAGTGAATAATCAGACATCAAAGGAACAGATGGAGGAAGAGGGAGACATCAAACCTGTTTGGCACTGCGTTCAAACACTACATACTGCTGACACTGGTCCAGCCTTCTCTTCCTCATGGTCCAGAAGTGCAGGACCCGATTCTCCCTTTGCAGTAACTCATTCAGGATATCTACAAAATCACACATGATCATTCTTAACCATGATGTACAACGCAGTTCTGAAGCACAACACTTTGAACACCAGCGCAGATCTTTGTAACTGTTAGCTGCAAGCCACTGAAATCATGCTAATCATAATATTCAATATATGTATTTTAACTAGTGCTCTCAATCAATAGAAATTAGTAGATACTAGATGTACAGATTATTTAATCGAATTCATCTTTTTCTGAGAACGCCCTCAAATTAAGATAATTCAAACAATATTGTGACAGACGAGTAAATCATTGAACAGACACTACAAAGAAGTTAACATTTTGTTTATTTCTTGAATTATATTGTTTATTGCTTGAAATGCACTGATAGTAGGAAAATAAGAATAAAACTATTATTATTTATTTTTATTACACTTGTTATTGTTATTATTATGGTTAGCCAACCATCAGTGCATTTCAAGCAATAAACAATTCAAAAATTAAACATACTGACTTCTTTTATTATAAAAAATATTATGAAATGATTAGATTATATTAAATTGGAGTATTTTTGCATAAAACTTAATCCATTTAGTTATAAAATTGAATGTTAAATGGGTAATTGAATCTTGAATATTTATTGCTTTAACTGATGGTAGGAAAATAACAACAATAATAATAAATGTATCTTATTATTACTATTATGATAGAATTAATACATAATTAAAACATTTCAGATTTATTCATTTTATTAATTAACTATTGTTAATTTAAAAATGTTAAATTAAAGGGGTAATGTTTTAATTTCTCTAATATAGGAAAATCCATTATTGTGGTTATTATTATTATTAAACACCTTTTTAATATTTGATCAAATTAAATTTACATAAACAATTTATTTGACTAAATACATTTTAAATTGAGAGCACTAAAGATAAAATTGCTACACAAGCAGATGCACTTTACAATGTTGTGTGTGTGTAGGATGAAGGTAAAGTGACGATCCCCAGTGGAGTAATGCTGTCACCATTCTGCAGTAAGCCGCCCTTATCTGTGCGGCAGAGGCCTGACCCATTTACGGTTTCCTTATCTGAGTCATTATAAGCACACTCTGAACAGAACAAGGCCGCATTCACAATGCACACATTCTAAACTGGGCTAAAGTGGGTCAAAGTGGGCCAGCTGCTAAAAACTCAAGTGAGGGTGCAGCGCACTGCTCGGCCACTAGATGGCACACCACAGCTATTTTAGATGGCTTGCAGAATGTAAAATCAACATGCTCTGGATCTAAACCCCTATGGGGAAGACAGACTGTGTTTTGTCATATCTCCAAAGAGCCAGCAGAGGGAAGACTGGTAAATAAGAAAAAAATACGCAGAGAGGCAGCATCTGTAGCCTTGTGGTTTGAAAAGTGGTACAGGATTTGATATACTACAGGGACATACAAGGGGCTCCATGTGTTTATTATACGTCTCTCTGGAATGCTTGATTGGTCAGTTGTGGTACTCTAGTCTATATATTTTTGCATAAAGTCTGCTAAACTGTATGATTGAATGCTAACCCAGTCATGTCTGTTTCATCACTTCACAGCCTCCAACTTGTCACAAAAATAGCTCGTTAACACTAAAATTGATATTTCCTGTCCATTTATTAATATATTTAATACATAGCTGCTTCATTAGCAGGATAATACACAGTCTGTATATCATCCTTTATGCAATATTTCTAAGTAATAATCAGGAACGTTTTGACGTCAAGCTGTGGCCAGAACTCACTTTTGACCTGCTGCTCTGGTGCTTTGACGTGACTCAGCATCCCCGGCATGCTGACACTGTTTCTGTGCATGTATTTCAGAAACACGTCAGCATTCCGTCTGGCCAGCGTGCATGCCTGCAACAGAGATAACAACGAAGAAATGACCCAAACACTGTCAAAATGGTTGTTGCAAAAACAACACTAAAAATTCAGTAAATGCTACTGTAAAAAATTCAACTGTAAGCGAAGTTTTATTTTTGCTAGAGTATGTCTACTATTCGTGTAACTATTACACACGTATGCAAGACTTGAGATTTTTTAGACCAAACCATCAGAAACAGCAACAGTACAAGTTTTATACATTTTAATCATGATTTTAAACAAAATTATATAGTCGAATGTCCATCTTACCGCTAGGGATGTAACAATACACCGCAAGCCGGTTGATACAAATATGTCACGATTAAAATCGTTGAGATGCTAAACAAATCACAATACAATTGGGGGTAGGAGTTTATGTGAATGTATCTCTGAGGGGAACTGACTGTCTTTAGAAATGTTTAGATGCTATTTTCTTTTCATCTTGCCTCTCTGTATGATGCATATTGAAGTAGTGTTCATAAGCGCAGTGCTGCTTTGCTTACAGCAGTAACCAAGGAAAGGCTATATTACCGCTGTTCCATAAGCACCACCTGCTGGCAGAGAGTGAATTTGTGTTTTCCTTCAGACCATCTGCTGTTTTTGTTTCGTGCAGATGTGTTTTATATACAGTTTCACAAAACTCAAGTCAGACCATTTTGCTTTTGCTTCAAATTTCAAAGTTATATAGTCTAATTTAGATTTAAAAAACTGCTCATGCTGCATGTATGCAGCATCTTTGTTTGGATCGTGATTAAAATACAGTGGTTGCCTCTTATTGTAAAAGGAAAGAGCACAGACAAAGCCTTTGTTTATATTAAGAGATTTCCTTTATTTGTATTATTTATTTGATTTGGGGTTTGTTTTAAAATTTCTATTTAGTTTTGTTATTTGACATATGTGACCCTGGACCACAAAATCTGTCTTAAGTAGCACGGGTATATTTGTAGCAATAGCCAAAAATACACTGTATGGGTCACAATTATACATTTTTCATTTATGCCAAAAATCATTAGGATATTAAGGAAATATCATGTTCCAAGATATTTTGTAAATTTCCTACCATAATTATATCAAAACTTTATTTTTGATTAGTAATATGCATTGCTAAGAACTTAATTTGGACAACTTTAAAGGCGATTTTCCCAATATTTAAATTTTTTTTGCACCCTCAGATTCCAGATTTTTAAATAGTTGTATCTCAGCCAAATATTGTCCTATCCTAAAAAAAAATACAAACCATAGCTTATTTATTCAGCTTTCAGATGATTTATAAATCTCAATAAAACATTTTTTTTTGTTTTAGTCAGGTTTTGTGCTCCATAGTCACATATTTAATTTCACAAAGAAACGTGCAGCATTTTGTCCAAGCTATAGTTATTATTTATTACAAAAGGACACCTTTTCATTTATAATTTCTTAAATCTCATTTTGTAAAAAAATTTAGAAATTCGTATTGTGAAATCAATATAGTGAATTGTATCACATCGTGAGTTGAGTGAATCTCTACATCACTATCTTCCACATGTTCATCTTGTCCCTGTATAATGCATATTAAAGTAGTGTTAATAAGTGCAGCGCTGCTTTGTTTACAGTGGTAACCAAGGAAAGGCTATATTGCTGCTATTCTATGCCGTTTACCTAGAAAAACACATGAAAAACAGTGATGGAAACATTTTTTGTCTGTATGGCTGCTTATTCACATGACACAGCTGTAGCCGAATCTTCTCAAAGTTACCTCTCAAAAAGTAGATTTCTGTTTGCAGGTGAATGCTGTTTGTACTCTGTTTTAAGTATCTAGATACCACCTGTTTGTTTTACTGACTGCCTGACTTCAGATGATTCAGTAAGAGATCGATTCCTCTGACTCAAATAATGATGTGCCCCCTGGCTTTGGATACGTTACCTTAAGGAAGGCCTCTTTCTGCTCCAGATGCTTGCTGATCATGGGGGTGACGTGGTCGGTTTCACAGTTGGGCCCCAGTTTGTCCGCTCCTCCGCACCAGTCCTCCTCCCGCTTGTACTCCTGCTCTAGACTCTCCAACACACTGCACACCTTCAGCATAGACGGGAAGATGAGCCTTCAACTGCCTGTTGGCCTTTTAAACTCATTACAGTATGAATTATAAAAGACCTGGATATGATTGGTCAATGAATACTGTTCAATCTACACTTAAATGCACAGCTATGACGTGTCAACAACTTGACGTGTCAAACCCTTCTACAGACCTGTTCAGAGGTCTTATAGAAGGCCACAGATGCATTGACCAGTTTGAGCCGGTCTTCCATCTTCAGCATGAGCTGCTGCCAGTGGGAGGCCACGTTCTCAGCGCAGTCTCGGATCATGTCCATGTCGTAGTGATTAGCCTGCAGCAGGGCCTCTGCTTTCTGCTGGACCTGTAGGGCGCTTTGATGGGTTTTCTATTGAGAGGAAGAGAAAACGTGTCAGATAAGACACACAAAGACAAGGAATAAAACAGCAGGCCTGCATGGACAAAGATTAAAAAAAAGATAGAGGGGCATGAGTCAGATGGCTTAAGACAACAGACGGTAAGATACGACTGATAGTTCATTATTCGTCCACAAAGTGTGGTTTACAGATTCTATCTTGAAAAACTGAGCATCCCTCAGTATTCAGTACAGAAACAGCAAGAACTGGAGTCTGATGGTAGGAGGAAATGAGAAGGCTCCTTTGATAGGCAGTCTTTGTGCCTTCAGGTTCCCAATAGCGATACAGTGACAGCGGCTCTGATGTTATCCTGGTTCTTCATTAAAGGAGGGGAAGTGGAGAGCAAACAGACTGTCTAAGCAGGAGCACATAAGACAGAGGAAAGCTCAGGCCTTGGCAGGATCATCTATGAGCTACAGCTGCAGATAAATGGCCAACTAAAGCATCAATCAATATGTTCAGACATTATAAGGTTTCATATTGCTGTGTGCATGTGTTTGTTCAACGACATGTTTAGGTTCAAGTGGTTGATTTTTTATTTAACAAGATTTGAACTTATATATTAAGGTCATATTAAAACTTACACCATGCCTTCAGTTATTTTCAAATACCTTTTACTGCATATAAACGTATGGGGTCTCACCAAGGCTGCACTTATTTGATCAATAATACAGTAATTTAAGGTAATTTAATTATGTGATGGCAAAAGTGACTTTTCCAGTCTTCAGTGTCACACGATCATTCAGAAATCATTCTAATATGTTGATTTGATGCTCAAGAAACATTTCTTATTATTACCATTGTTATGCTGCTTAATATAGAAACCGTGATATATACTGTATATCTATTTCAGGATTCTTTGATAAATAAAAAGTTCAAAAGAACAGCTTTTATTTGAAATAGAATGCCTTTGTAATATTATAAAGGTTTTTACAGTCACTTGTGATCATTTTAATGTGCACTTGAGAACGGTAGAGTATAGATTTTAATTTACTATTATTACTTGTTCCAGAACAACAGTGTGAGTGAGCTTGAGAAATTTGCAATATGGGATTAAAAAACAAAGAAAAGGGATCACTTTAAATATCACAGAATCTCCTTATCATGTGTCATTTCCAATCAAGTCATGAATTGTCAAATTATTAAAAAATAAATGATTTAATTGTATTTAAGGCACATAAATTCTAGGTATGAAATGATCCTTAGCAAGACTAAGGAGACAGCGCTTTTATTTCAGAAATTTATAAAATATTATTTGCACCAAAGATTGTTGGTAGATAAATTGACATGTGGTGGAAATTATATTTTGTTGGTTTAGAAAAAAAGGCAAAAAGACTTCACTGTTGGTCATTATTAGTGGGCAAATTAAAAAGTAATTATAGAGTGAAAACTGAGTTTATGTTTGCAGCCCACAGGTAAAATTGCCCTTAGTTGAAAAAACATGTGCATATGTGGGGGCACGCTAGTGCTAATACATGTTGACAATAACTATGATTTGAGCTATTATAATTACAGTAATGAGTCTATTGTGAGAAAAAGGCAAGGAGATGTTGAAAAGATTTGAACCAAAATATGAGCAGCACTGACCTCGATAGCATGCTGGAACTGCTCATGCTCTCTCTGCAGCTGCTCAGCTTCTTGAAGTGAACTGGCCGTGATCAGACCTGCATTCAGCATTGACTCGCCATTACGGATCCAACCCAGAACCTGCAACAAGTGAAGAGATCAAAAAACACAAATCGTTATATATACCGTGAATAAAGTATATATTGAGCAGTATGTAGTAAGCTTCCTTTCTGAACATAGCCTGTGCATTACCTGTTTGACTTCAGCCTGTAGGTGGCGCAGTTGCACACACTGCTCCAGGTGTCTGCGATGCTGCTCTGCGGCCACGTCCAGCTCTTGTTGTTTCTCATGTAGAAACTCCAGGAGATCCTGTACACGGGTGGCCATGTCCACATCACGGTCACACAGCAACTCGACACCTGGAAAACATGAAGAAATGCCACATTCTCAGCTCTCATGTTATTCACTAACAACAATCATGAAACTGCTGGACTGCAAACTCTCGTTTTAGGACTGAAGTGCTACAGATGACGTCGTAACTGTCATTTCCTATGACCATGAGAGCAAGATTACAATCCAACATGTATATCTCCAGTCTGCCCTAGAGACCAGTCCAAACACCCACTCAGTCCTTATGTCTGTGCAGAGACCGAATTCAGTGAACAAGCTCAGTCGGAAATATAACCTAATACATATGCATACTGCCCCACAGCTCTGTGGCCAATGACCACTGGATGACCTATAGCATCATTTATGTGAGATGTCTCCTTTATGCCAGTCTGAGCTCAAAGATCTGAGCACTAGCTGAGGACAATGTTTTAAAGTAGGTGTGTACTGGTCTAAACTGTAGGACTGCTATATAAATATATATGTGACCCCTGGACAAAAAACAGTCATAAGTAGCACGGGTATATTTGTAGCAAAAGCCAACAATACATTGTATAGGTCAAAATTATCGATTTTTCTTTTATGCCAAAAATCTTTGGTATGTTAAGTAAAGATCATGTTCCATGAAGATATTGTAAATTTCCTACCATACATATATCAAAACTTAATTTTTGATTAGTATCAAATCAAAAAAAAAAAAAAAATCATAGTATTGCTAAGGACTTTTGACAACTTTAAAGGCGATTTTCTTAGATTTTTTTGCACCCTCAGATTCCAGATTTTCAAATAGTTGTATCTCGGCCAAATATTGTCCTAACAAACCATACATCAATGGATTGGGAAGTTTATTTATTCAGCTTCTAGATGATGTATAAATCTCAATTTAAAAAAATGTACCCTTATGACTGGTTTTGTGGTCCAGGGTCACATATTTATTATTTTGGTACATATTAGTTCAGTTTTCTCTATCTGTACCTTGATCAATAATTTCTCTATTTGTACCTCAACACGATGCTTTTATTTGGACTTCTCAATACTTATCTGCTTCATAGACTGAGAGTACGGTCAAAACAATGAACAAAAACAACACTGTTAATTGAGAATGTAAGTTGCTCACCAAAGCATATATCAGATGAAAATAAACAGTAAAATAAAGTAATATTGCAAAATACTATTACAAAATAAAAGAACAGTTTTTAATGTTAAAATTTTTCTAAATGTAATTTATTCATGTGATGATAAAGCTGTTTTGTTAGCAGTAATTACTCCAGTCTTCAGTGTCACATAATCCTTCAGAAATCATTCTAATATGCTGATTTGGTGCTCAAGTAACATTTCTTATTAATATCAATGTTAAAAACAGTTGTGCTGCTTAATATTTCGTGGGAAAACATGATTTTTTTTCAGGATTCTTTATTGAATATAAAGTTTAAAAGAACAGCATTTATATGAAATGAAAATGTTTTGTAACATTACAAATGTCACTTTCAATAAATGTTATCCATCCTTGCTGAATAAAAGTATTAATTTCATACCAAAAAAATAACTAATAAATAAAAATACTAACCCCCAAACTCAAAGTGAAAGTAGCTATAATGTATATATACTCAAAAGCCCATATTGGCACATTTGACTCACCAGACGCCTGCACCTCGTTGACGTACTGCAGCAGCTCCTGGCCCTGGTGGATGACGTGGAAGGCGAGGTTGTTCATGGTCAGGGCTTTATCAGCGTGGTGCTGCAGTCTCTGTTCGGCCAGCGTCAGGTCCTCTGTGTCGAAGTCATTCATCTGCTGTGACAGCTCCTCATTCCATGAGTCCAGATCTGAGATAATCTGAAAAATAAGACAACATATGAGCGCAGTCTGAGAGTCACAGATGCCATTAATAATGTGAGATCACCCCGGACAAGAAACAAAGTGCCCCGCCCTGACTTGCTCTTATGCGTTTAGGGCAATGTGTGTGTAACTTCCTCCATCACTTTATAAACTCTCTCTGAGTGAGTGTTTCTGTAAGCGTGCAAACTGGAGAAAGAGTAATTACTCTGTAATTGCAGATCATCCTTGAAGACTGGAGCTTATTAATTGCTAGTAAATCATATTAGACATCAGGGAGACGCAAACTGTGCGCTGATGGAATATTGCCCTAGTTTAAGGAACAGTCCACTCAAAATGAAGATTCTGTCAATATTTACTCTCATTTCCAAACCAGTAAGACGACGACTTCTGTGGAACAGAAAAGTACTGGCCGCTATTTCCCATACAATGAAAACGAATTTGAGTGGATTTGAGTATCCTCAAAAGAAAATCATATGGGTTTGGAATGACATGAGGGTGAGTAAATGATGACGGAATTGACATTTCTCAGTGAATTACTTCTTTAAAACACACTGTCCCCCCACAGACACTTGATCAAGTTATACAGTGAACTCACATCAATGGCATCCCTCTCAAAGATCCTGAGCTGAAGGAAAAGCTCCAGTTTGATCTTCCTCTCCTGGAAGAGCTCCTCCATCTGAGCCTGAGCCTCATCCAGCTGCTGCAGGACGGTCTCGATGTGGTTGATGGAGCTGTTGTGAGGGGTCTTATTGCTGGAGATGGCCGAGTCTCTGTAGGAAGATAGTGCAAGAGCCGTTACAACAAATGTAAAGTTGTTTGGTGTGTGCAAGAGATACAGGAAGAAACACATTTACTTCTTACAATAATGTCCTTTGGGAAAGTCAAAGCTGTAATAAATGTTAGGAATTTTCAAGTCAAAGTCTTATGGAATTTGAGCAATTTTTGCTTTTTTCTCTGTTTGTACTTTGTTTAAACGGGTACAATGCTTAGATTTGGATTTCCCGACTCATATCTCCTTTATGGATTGAGTGGGGTCAAAACAAGGAATCTTAGGAATCAGTAAGGATAAAAAATGACTCGAGTCATGAGTATTAATACTGATTCATGAATCTGTTTGACTGATCCTAGATTTTCATCTAGATTTTTAAATACTTCTGCAAATGTTCAATATTTAAGATGCTATTTTTAAACTCATCTGGTTCAGTATCTCCCAAAATTCATAGCTACCAATTCAGATAATATTTGTATATAAAAACATTTTAGATTAACAGAGAAAATTTGCTATGTGAACTTTTGTTTCACTGTGCAGCTCTGATCGAAAATGACTTACAGTTGTTTGAGGAAGATACACACGAATCTGTTTTGCTGATTCACTAAAATGAAGCTTTCAAATGGCAAATAGATTGTAAATTAAACAACTGCAAATGCTTATTTTTTTGTCACATCACTATTTTATCATCTGAAGTAATTTGATTCAACATCTTTTTCCCATCAAAATCTGCTTTTGATGTAAATACGCAACAAAATTCATAGCTATTAATTTAGATAATATCAGTTAATCAAAATAGTTTTATTTTAGACAGACAGAGAACATAAAGTGTCCGCAGATGCTATGCAGCACAACACTTCTGCATTGCTGGTGGAAAAGGGGCTAATGGAGTTTTAAAAAGCAAACGTTTGTTTCATTGTGCTCTAATCTCCATGGGATAGAAGTAAATGATCAGCAGAATACTGAACCTAAAACTTAACAAAAACCGACAAATATTAGGGCGAGAAAGAGGATGTGACTTCAGGCTTGAAATTTAAATGTAATAAAACAAAAAGCCAGCACTAATGAGATTAAAAATTAATTAAAAAATTGAAATTATATGGTCCTAAAAGCATTATCTGCGAATGGGAGAGAGGATTACAAGCCCATTGAAAAGATAATATGTAAAATATGCAACATTATCATCTTTTCATTAAAAAGGTTAATTATCAGGAACAGCTTTAGTAATAATTGTACAAGAGGGTGAGGGGCGGAAAATACGAGGAAGCAACAGTTTCAAATTAGTCTGTAAGGGATAGAAAAAAGACGGATGAGTCCTTTCATCCCGTCTCAAAGGATACAAGTGGGTTAAGTCTGATTAAACTTTATTATAAACAAATGGCGTAATAAAGTAAAATCACAGTTATCGAGGTAATAAAGGCCCTTGCTTTAATTGATGCTTCAATGCTGGATCGCTGTGGAAAGTCTGTTCCCATGGTGATGTGCTTTTATCATACTGCAAGGCTTGCGTGACTGAGTGGACTTCATACGGAATAACAGAATAATTAACACTTTCATCACCGATTCACAACCACAACACAAGCAGGGTTTTGAGATTAGATTAGACACAAATACTATGATGACAGTTTTACGTCTGAAATGTGAGTAACTGTGTGTGATGCTGAGATCCGGATATCTCTCGTGTGTGAGTTGGAGAGCTTGTGTGAGTGTGTAATGTCTCTGCGGTGTGGGCATTCTGTGTGTTGGTGTGTGCTGGGGACCTTTCTGTTTGTACCTCTGGGCTCTTGGGGTTTAAGTATTACCTCTGCATAATTAACTGGGCGGTTATGAAAGCAGGATTATGTAAGACACTAGAGGAAGAGAGAATAGCAGAGCGAGAGAGAGACAGTGCACATGGAGGGATAGCCATCCTCAAAATCACATGTGTAGAGAGAGCAATTTGCAAGCGGAGGAGGAGGAGAATTAAGCCACATGTCTTCATCTGCTTTCCTTTCAAAAAAAAAAAAAAAAACCTTTAAGAGAAATGCAGTGTGACTGTTAAACTGACAGGTCAAACTGCATTAGTAATTATACAAAAACAAGTTGAAAAGTTGAATATATAAAGTAAATGTTATAATATAATTTAATATATTAAACAAAACACAAACATAATATATAAAATTAATTGCAATTAGCCAGTTATCAACATTTACATGTTTATATTAAAACTTAAACATCATATTTTATATACATTCCTACATTATTTTCTATATAAAATTAAATGTATAATTCATATAAACTAGTATTACTACAAATTATATTACATACAATAATAAAAATACATAATACAATTAATAATTAATGAATGAATAAATAAATAATGAATATAAATTATATTTAAAATATATATTTAAAATGATAAATTAATAACTGGTGCATGTGGATCAACTAATGAAACTAAATCTAATTAAGTGATATGCTGATAAGTTGAATGAATTTCAATGAATCACACATACAAATATCTAAAACTAAATTGTTAATTTATCAGCATATGACTTAATTATATTTAATTTCTTAACGATTAATTGCACCAGTTATTATATGAAACTAAAATGTACTATTTCATATTATTTCATATATAACATAAAACTGAATATTTAATAACATTTATATTTTATTTAATATAATATATATAACAGAATGTATCTTTTGATGTAAAATTTTTCTTTTATTGTAGACGGTAATATCTTACCTCTTTTGTGTTTTGTGGTTAAACCACTCTTTTCTGGCTCACGCCAATCAAACTCCAATCATACTGCATATTCAAAACATTCAAATATGTTTCCTCAAAACTCTAAACCCATTATTATAAAATTACTATCATTACGTAATGAAAATAAGTCATCTGAGATGCATCAAACCATTCCTCAAGCCCTGAATATCTTGTTATTTTGCAGTATTGTGCAGCCCACTGCAGTAGTGCTGATAGTCAGGGATTCAGAGTTGTACTGATGAAATGTGGCAGAGCTGAACATGTGAGAGAGGCTGGAAGCAGAGCAGTGAGTTTGCCCTGAGGGGGCTGAGCGACTCCACTCCAAACAGCCTCTGGTGCTCTCTCCTTCTTCTGCTTAACTTTCTGTTGAAGCATCCAGCTTTACTGAATCTCAGCCTTCACGTTCCTCTGCTGCTGCAGCCCTTCCCACATGCAGATTATACATGTGACCGACCGCCAGCACTAGACTGGGCATCAAGTCTCAGCCAAATGATGGAACTTTACAGCTGTACAGTCACTCACCAAGTTACAGTAAAGTAAAGAGAGCACAGTATACCAAATGCAAAGTGGATGATGGCAGATGGGGCCAAATGAAAGCTTGAACCATCCAAAGGTTTGGTTAAGTGAGGATTACTAATGGTCTGCTCAAGTACAAACACAATGATGAATAGAATTTCAATTCCACTTGAGAATTCCATTAAAGGGGACATCAGATGAAAAATGTAATTTTTTTATGGTGTTTGAACAAATGTGTTGGCAGTGTGTACACACAACCACCCTATAATGATAAAAATCCAACCAGTGCTTTTTTAAAAATCTTAATAAAGCCGTTCACAGATTCTTGAGTGACGTCACACAGGCCCAGGCTGGTCCCACGACTGTAGACAGACACTGGCGTTTCAACATAGACCTGCCCTGAGTGAGCTGTCAACAGTCCGCCATTGTTTCGATGACGGAGCAGGAGTAGACAAGAATGTCTCCTAAGCGATTGAAGTGTTTTGCTGTTGAATGTAATTTACTTCCAACATCTGAGCGGCTGAAGACACAGTGGATTACTTTTGTTTTTAAAGGGATTGCGCCCCCTGATCTACCTAAATGTGTTTATGTTTGTGTGAATCATTCGTGATCCAGCTTCACCTACAGAAGAAGTGAGTATAGTTTTTTTTATGAATCTTTGCAAATCGCCTTTCCTAATAATGTGCTAGTTAACAAGTTCCGCGGCTAAAGTTTACAGTCTCATGAGAACAGCTCGTCACCCCACGGAAGAGAGGGGCAGGGTAAGCAAAGCTCATTAGCATTTAAAGGAACATGCACCGAAACAGGTCGCTGTGAACAGAGCTGTTTTAGACAAAGTAAAAGGGGTGTTGTTTTACACTACCACTGAGATTTTAACAAAAGTATGTTACAAACTTTTCATTAAGACCCTAAAGAATCATACCAACTTGTGGAAAATGGGCATCTGATGTCCCCTTTAACGATTCTTCTAGTACTTGAAGATAATTGGTGCTAAATATATACAATTATACTAAACCTATAAGAAATACTACTTTATGGTAATATTTTGTCATTTTTTTAAACTGAAGACAGCAAAAATATTTCCCAAATCTGTATCTTTAATATTGACAATTGAAGTCCTTTTGTGAATTAAGAATACATTGATTCATATTGATTAAGACATCATAAAATTGGCAATGTCTCAGAGAAGAATCACTTTGAACAATTCAATAAATGAGTTGTTAGACTGAAACAAACGTGCTCAGCATATATCTAAGCATCTTGGACTGATTCACTGAAAGTAATTAGTTCATAAGAGTTATTATTTGTTAGTAAGTAGCACTACACTGGTTCTGTTGTTTGTGAGGAACCCCTGAAGATAAGTCTGTGTATTGTCTGTGTATTATTTGGTGGAACCCAGTCTTTCACGCTAGGCTTCAGACTGCAAACCTAAAGCCCCCTAGTTGGCTCCTTGGTGTGTGTAAGATTTCAAAAGATGGCTTTCACACTAATGTAACAAACCACACTTCAATGGAATCAAACTTGAGGTCCACACCAAAACATTAAAGTATTTGTTGCAGGAGGAGGCATGAAAGGGAAGGACACCTGAGTTGTTGAATGAGATCTTCTCCCTCTTTGATGACATTTACAGTGAATTGCAGTGTGGTCTGTTGCTGCTGCCCGAAACGCTTGATCAGGTCCTGAACGGCCTCCACCGACTCGGCATACACATCGTCCAACAATTCCTTCTGCAACTCCTCCAGCCACGTCCACAGCTATGCACAAAAGACACATGCATTAATCACTTTTTACTTTGCTTAGAGAGCTCTATATTATTATTTCAATTGCCCATTAATTTAGCATATTTTGCACATTCATCTCATATTTAATTTAGTTTCTAATTTATATTGAGCATTAATGTATCTGGTTCTGGTGCAAATGTGTAAAACTACACGCTTTCATAACTGGGTTGAATGACCAACTAAAACTATTTTTTACTTGACATTCTCATGGTGCACACAAAAGAAAATAAATAAATAATAAGCATGCTAAATATCTACATCATTTTAAGGTACAAAAAAAAAAATCACAGTAGTTTAAAAAAAAACAAAAAACTCCACATTATGCATAAAACCCGGAACATTGCTCAGAGCAGGCGATCTGAGGCCTAAGGCGAACTGTTTTGAAGTTTATTGTTGACGGTGGTGAATTTGTTACAAAAGCAGTGCTTTGATGGTTGTTGGGGAGATGCTCTCCAGAGGTGCTTTAAAGACATTAATTTGAAGACAAAGAGTTTATTTTTCCTGAGAGGATTTTAACAAGCTGACAGTTTAACATATGCTGAAACTGTCCCGGGAGGTTGCATTTTTTGAATCAAAGCTTTTTTCGCACGACTGCAAAAGTTACTATTTTGTAAATTTAGATGAAACTGCTCAACCATCCCTAGTTCTTACCTCCTTAACATGGGTGTGGAAAGCCACTGACATGTCCAGCAAGACTTTTCGCTGCTCCACACGCCTTACAAAGTCCTGGATCCGGTCCTCCAGCTGATGGGCGGCCTGATAGATCTCCTCCGGGTCACACTCACCTGTCTGGGCCAACTGCTCCGCAGCTTCAAGCAGCTTATCAGCATTTGTGTATGTATTCTGATAAAGAAGAGACATGTATGGACTATGATTATGATGCTCATGCCAACTGGAAAGAATATTTTGCTTCAATGCATTTTGACACTGACTAGTCCAGTAGTTCTGTCACTAGTCAACATGACTGTGTAGAACAAATAACATCGTTTACATAAAGTAAAAAATAACCCATGGACTAGTCTACTAGCAGTGAACAGTTATAACTAGTGGTCGACCGATATATCGGCCTTGGCATTTTTCATATATCGGCATTAGACGATAAGTTTTTCTCCCTGGCCGATGTATTCTGAGAACGGCAGCGCCAGAGCACACAGTGCTCGCATTCTCCCTCTTCATTGTTTGTTATTGTCGTTTAACAGTTTTGCCTAATACAGATAGAAGTCTGTCTAATAATCAGATAGAACTGTTGAACAAATGAATTAAAAGGTATACAAAAAGTATTATAATGATTGCTTTTAAATTATATTAATTTAGCATATTTTGCACATTCATCTCATATTTAATTTAGTTTCTAATTTATATTGAGCATTAATGTATCTGGTTCTGGTGCAAATGTGTAAAACTACACGCTTTCATAACTGGGTTGAATGACCAACTAAAACTATTTTTTACTTGACATTCTCATGGTGCACACAAAAGAAAATAAATAAATAATAAGCATGCTAAATATCTACATCATTTTAAGGTACAAAAAAAAAAAATCACAGTAGTTTAAAAAAAAAAAAACTCCACATTATGCATAAAACCAGGAACATTGCTCAGAGCAGGCGATCTGAGGCCTAAGGCGAACTGTTTTGAAGTTTATTGTTGACGGTGGTGAATTTGTTACAAAAGCAGTGCTTTGATGGTTGTTGGGGAGATGCTCTCCAGAGGTGCTTTAAAGACATTAATTTGAAGACAAAGAGTTTATTTTTCCTGAGAGGATTTTAACAAGCTGACAGTTTAACATATGCTGAAACTGTCCCGGGAGGTTGCATTTTTTGAATCAAAGCTTTTTTCGCACGACTGCAAAAGTTACTATTTTGTAAATTTAGATGAAACTGCTCAACCATCCCTAGTTCTTACCTCCTTAACATGGGTGTGGAAAGCCACTGACATGTCCAGCAAGACTTTTCGCTGCTCCACACGCCTTACAAAGTCCTGGATCCGGTCCTCCAGCTGATGGGCGGCCTGATAGATCTCCTCCGGGTCACACTCACCTGTCTGGGCCAACTGCTCCGCAGCTTCAAGCAGCTTATCAGCATTTGTGTATGTATTCTGATAAAGAAGAGACATGTATGGACTATGATTATGATGCTCATGCCAACTGGAAAGAATATTTTGCTTCAATGCATTTTGACACTGACTAGTCCAGTAGTTCTGTCACTAGTCAACATGACTGTGTAGAACAAATAAAATCGTTTACATAAAGTAAAAAATAACCCATGGACTAGTCTACTAGCAGTGAACAGTTATAACTAGTGGTCGACCGATATATCGGCCTTGGCATTTTTCATATATCGGCATTAGACGATAAGTTTTTCTCCCTGGCCGATGTATTCTGAGAACGGCAGCGCCAGAGCACACAGTGCTCGCATTCTCCCTCTTCATTGTTTGTTATTGTCGTTTAACAGTTTTGCCTAATACAGATAGAAGTCTGTCTAATAATCAGATAGAACTGTTGAACAAATGAATTAAAAGGTATACAAAAAGTATTATAATGATTGCTTTTAAATTATTAGTAACAGAAAGGCAGATATAATACTTTCTCGTTTGCCGTCAGCATTCAGCAAATACGCATATCATTTAAACAAACCTTTAAATGACTAATGAACATTTAATTTCACAAACCTTGCAGACTTAGTCGAATCCAGCTGTGAGATCGTGTGAAGTGTGCATTTGTATATTGCCTGATCGCGTGTGCTCTGCGTGACAGTCGATCCGTGCGAATTGAATCCGGACAGGAGGAGAGGTCAGCTTCACTGGAGACGTGCGATCAACTTTAAACTCGTTATTTCAAACTATGCTGATTTATGCATTTGCGCACTGTCATACTCATGTCATTTTTACGGCATGCTACATGTAAAATGAGTGTTACCTTGGCTTTAGTTGAAAAAATATGATTCCCAATGCACACAAACTTCCCAGATTACCGCGTGCCCTGTTGGTTACAGTGTTTATTTTCTTTTTGTTTATATATTTTAAAATATTTATTTATTTGTGAAAAATACTGTAATATGAACATTTAATTTCACAAACCTTGCAGACTTAGTCGAATCCAGCTGTGAGATCGTGTGAAGTGTGCATTTGTATATTGCCTGATCGCGTGTGCTCTGCGTGACAGTCGATCCATGCGAATTGAATCCGGACAGGAGGAGAGGTCAGCTTCACTGGAGACGTGCGATCAACTTTAAACTCGTTATTTCAAACTATGCGTCATACTCATGTCATTTTTACGGCATGCTACATGTAAAATGAGTGTTACCTTGGCTTTAGTTGAAAAAATATGATTCCCAATGCACACAAACTTCCCAGATTACCGCGTGCCCTGTTGGTTACAGTGTTTATTTTCTTTTTGTTTATATATTTTAAAATATTTATTTATTTGTAAAAAAATACTGTAATAGAATTATAGAATCAGGAAGTTGTCATCTAAAGTATATTTATTTTACACATTTATTTTTTATATTATTCATTTTCAAATTATTTTAAGGTTCTCAAACATTAATTAAAATAAATAAAATTATAATTAAAATAAAAAATATACTTATATACAGTATATCGGCTTTATATCAGCCATTCTGCTCTCTAAGATATCGGCATCGGCTGTCAAAAAACCAAAATCGGTCGACCACTAGTAGGCTTGCCGTGTTAAGCCGCAACACGAGTTACGTCACTTGCCCACCGCGTCACCGACCCCCACCGTCGTTTTGATTTTTTTGTAGTAATAAAAATAATTTAGTTCAGTAAAAGAACAGACACTACAATTAAAAACTGAACGCGGCTGCTCAATGCAGCGTGCCGAACGACAGTCGCATCACAGATCAGATTTCATTTCTCCAGTGAGGAGAGCGAGTCGAGCTGACTGACAAGAGTGAGGTGAGACAGACAAGACGATGGCGGATGATTTAGTTTCGAAACGAAATGCAAAAGCACCTGTTTGGCAATATTTTGGATTTTGAAAAGCCTGTTGACTTTTGCCGTTTATCTAAGGTGATTTTGGAAGTTTTTTTAAAACATTCGTTTCTTATTTAATTGGTTCCACATTGTTTGCTGATTTTTACTTTATTTAAACTTTGTGTCATTTATTTATTTTATTTCACATTTGTTTTGCTAATAAATGCTCTACGTTTCTTATTTATTTGGTTATATATTATACATGTTTAGTTATTTCCAGTTTTGTATACCTATTAAACTTTATGTAAGTTATTTGTTATTTTATATTAGGCATAGCCTGCCCTATAGCATAGAGTATTTTTATTAGTTTTGTTAATAAAAGTTCTATGTTTTATATATAGGCTAAAGTGAGTTTGTAGTTTGTTGTTGCATTCAAGCAATTGACGCCGAACTGCTGCTAATTCAAAAGTGAAAGTAAAATGCGCACACCACTTTTACAAGCTATTTAAAAGCGAAGGAAAGCGAGGAAAAGAGGGAACGCCCCGGCAGTGATACCGGTGTTGTCACACGTCGATTAACCGGTGGGAAAATTTCCTCACCGTCACAACCCTAACCACTAGTTATAACTAATTTCATGTTAAATGGATTACATAAAGGGATAGTTCACCCAAAAATTTACATTTTGTCATCATCTACTCACCCTCATGTCGTTCCTCAAACCTGTATGAGTTTCTTTCTTCTGTTGAACATAAAAGAAGATATTTTGAAGAATAATGGTAATCAAACAGTTGATGGTCCCCATTGATTTCTATAGTATTTCTTTCCTTACTATGGAAGTCAATGGGGGACCAACAACTGTTTGGCTCTTCAAAACTCCTCAAAATATCTTGTTTTGTGTTCAACATAAGAAAGAAACTTATACAGGTTTGGAATGACATGAGGGTGAGTAAATGACAATTTTAATTTTTGGGTGAACCATCCCTTTCAGATTCTGATCAGATTCCAAAAATTAAGTAATTTTAATTAATTATATTACATTTTAAAATGCTTACAGTAATATTACAATTATGTTTTATGGATTACATGATAACAAATTATTCATACATTATTTTGACCTAAAATATTAACTTGAATCCCTTTGAGAATTTAAGTTAATATTTCAATCATTTATTTTCACAGTTCTCTGACGTTGGTTAATGGTCACATTTACATGCAGGTACACAAACAAAATCTTTATACTTTGTGTTCGAATATTGTTTTTATATTGAAAGGACTCTTTTTTTTATGATGCACTCTTATAATTTAATTTACCTATTTTCAATAATTCACAAAACCCTGCAGTTCCTTCACAAACCCCAAAAACCATGATGTTTAATGCACTATGATTAATTGCACTCTACTCTCTCAAAGGATAGAATATACGGTATTTTCCTTCTCTTTGTATTTTTGTAATCAATAAAATATCCCTATTCAAAACTGTGATAAACGAGTTTTGAAAAAGTAATCTAAGAGTAATCAAGAAAGTAGTCAGAATGCCATACCTAAAATGAGTAATCTAATAGATTACATTCCTAACTACAATTTTCATCATGTAATTTGTAATCAATAACATGCTATAATTTGTAAGTAATCTACCCAGCACTGTTAAAAATGGATAGTTGGGAAAGACCTTGCGTGTTATATTATGTTTAGTGACTCCTTATTAGCTGTACTTTTGACTTAATTGGAAGAATACAGAGAAGCCCGATCAAATAAATCTTGAAGGGAAGGGGAGATTTTAGAGTGGCGAACCTGAGCAACTTCCTCAAAGTCTTCATGGCGTTTCTGCAGGGCTCGAGCGCGATGTAGAGATTTCCCCACTCCTGTGTGTTTGCTGAGAAACGCCTCACCGTGGTTCTCAATCCAGTCAAGAACCTGCTCACACACACAATGCACACAAGAGGAAAAAAATGAAATTAATATGTGAGACAGCAGCAGAGCTATCCAGTCCTTCTCTAGGTGAGAATGTGTCCTGTCAGATAATGGGAGTCAAAACAAGGTACCACGACAGGTGATGCTGCAGGGTCCAAGACAGAAAAAATTATGTATAAAGGTGTCGTTCACAGTGTAACTCTCCCTCTCTGCAGTTCATCGCATCCCCAGCACCTGAATAGTGGTTTCCATGGCAACACTTTCCCTCAGCCACAGAATTAGCCATTTTGCATTCTCTCGGTCAAACAGCTCGCTGCAGAAAACCACAATCTCTGCACCAACAAACTGGCCCTGAACCTCTGAAGACAATGTACAATAGAGAGATGCCTAGTATAACGCTATGGCAGCGGCTTATCCTTGACTTTAAATTATGCGTGACTATTTCTGTTTGTGTGTAAACAAATATAACCCCAGAGAAGTTAAGCCAAGATGTTGCGGTGGTGTTTTCTCTCCTATATTAAAGAGGCAGTGGTAACAATAATTACATGCTAAACTAAAGCCTGCCCAGAAGTATGAATGTGGAAATCTCCAAAACAGAAAACAAAAAAATGTCCGCACTTTTCAGTACACTGAGGGTTATAAAAAGTACTGGTACTTTAGTACCAATTCGACACTGAAATAAAAACTATACCAGTCTTCCTTTATTATCGGTAGTTTAAAAAAAAAAAAGCAAGTGTTTACAAAGGACACAAATTGTCAAATTATGTGTCATATTACATCATTAATATTAATCAAACAGAAGATTTATAAGACAGAAAATATTAATATTTTGTATTTTTAAATCAATGTTATTTAATTGTTTTATTTCATTATATTAGTCAAGAATTTATTTTTTATTTAAACATTTTTATATTATTTTATATTGAAAATTGTTTTTTTTTTTTAATTCAAATTCATTAAATAATGGAACATGGAAAATTTTTATTTTTTAATTCGAAAGCTATATGCAATTGTATTTCATTTATTTAAAAAAAAATCACTTTGCATGTATAACCAAAATTATAATAAAAATACTTTGACAATTTTTTTTTTTTTTTTTGTGTTTCAAAATTAGGATCGAAAATCAGGAGATCTCACTGATACCGACTACTAAAATTTTATGTTAGGGACAACAAAAATTACAACAGTTACTTTGGTAACACGGCTCAGTTGCCTATGGAGTCCTTTCAGCTATTCATGCAGACTCTACTTCCTTTCTTTTGTATCTCCCTCTCACATCCTTCCATCCCATTGTATCATCTTGATGCTTTTTAAATCGTCCCTCAAGGGTATTATGAAATGCCACATGTAGTTCTCAGTACCACACTTCGACCCACGTGGATCTAGTGGGGTATTTTCAGGTGAATGAATATGTGTGTGTGTGTGTGTTTTACCTGCTGAACGTCTTGCTGGAATACACACAGCTGCAGACGTTGGTGCAGCCGGACCTTACGGTGCTGCCAGATGTTCTCCAGCTGCCTCTGGTGATGCAGAACCTCATGGATGATGTCCAAAACATGGTGCACCGCTTTGGAGTAATTGGCAGAAGCCGTCAGCGAATCAGTGCTGCCAGGGGTCAAGGGGCGCTGAAGTTTGTCCAATAAGGCTTTTCCATCTTGGCTCACCTGGGAAAGAGCGGGACAATGATGAGAAAACAATTGCACAAACCTAATAGACTAAATTAAGTTGTATTGTCACATGCATTGTAACTCTTCATAGCACTGCGTTTTATAATAAATATATTTAGCTAAAATTGCCACATTAGACGTGTCTGTAATTGCTATAGTGTGCAAGTACCATTTACTTTGGGATCAGTACCCTTAAATGTTTTTTCAAAAGTGCCTGGCAATTTAGAGATTTCGAGACACACGGCTCGGTACCTCAGAGTAGGCAGCAGTGATCTGCTCATACAGGCCTTGGTGATGGTGGATGGCGTCCTCTAGGTCCTGTAGCTCAGAGGGCAGATCCACCTCCCCGTATTTTTAAATCAATGTTATTTAATTGTTTTATTTCATTATATTAGTCAAGAATTTATTTTTTATTTAAACATTTTTATATTATTTTATATTGAAAATTGTTTTTTTTTTTTAATTCAAATTCATTAAATAATGGAACATGGAAAATTTTTATTTTTTAATTCGAAAGCTATATGCAATTGTATTTCATTTATTTAAAAAAAAATCACTTTGCATGTATAACCAAAATTATAATAAAAATACTTTGACAATTTTTGGAAGTTGTATTGTCACATGCATTGTAACTCTTCATAGCACTGCGTTTTATAATAAATATATTTAGCTAAAATTGCCACTTTAGACGTGTCTGTAATTGCTATAGTGTGCAAGTACCATTTACTTTGGGATCAGTACCCTTAAATGTTTTTTCAAAAGTGCCTGGCAATTTAGAGATTTCGAGACACACGGCTCGGTACCTCAGAGTAGGCAGCGGTGATCTGCTCATACAGGCCTTGGTGATGGTGGATGGCGTCCTCTAGGTCCTGTAGCTCAGAGGGCAGATCCACCTCCCCGCATGCTTTACACCATGAGTCCACATTGCTCATGTACTGCAGAGAGACACAAATACACACACACTTACAACAAAATTACAATAATATCAAGCCCCTAATAATAAAAAAGAAACAGTAATGAACAGCCATAAGGTAATGGACTAGATCTGTTAGTGCCAAGAACTAGATCAAACCAACTTATTTGGTTTAATCTTCAAAGCTTTGCTATGTAACCATTCTACACTAGCTTTGAAGAAGTTCTGAACAGTTTGTTTTTCCATCTAAAGTGTACTTAGACATACAAAGTGATTTCTTAACAATTTTCTCCTCAGAACACGAATTTATCCAAAATCTTCATTAAAAGCCATTCAAAGACCTTAAAACAGTATGTACTTTAAAATTCTAGTTCTAAATTGAACATCTCATAACTCTCATCACAATGTTTGTACATCTGATTGTATATTCCAGTATAGTATGTCCATACAGACCTCTGACATCAAAAGAAATGGAATGAATTAAAACTAATAAGGGCAAATGCAGGACATGATGAGAGACATGGTTCATATGCCGCACTCCGAATATCAATTCAAATCAAATCGTCTTTCATCTCATCTCACTCTTCCTCAGAGATGAAGAGCAGAATGTGGCTGGGAGTCTGGTTCAACTCAAACAGAATCTCATGCATGAGGACAGCCAAAACCAGACAGCCTTGTGATTGGCGGTTGTGGTGATGCTTAAAGGGAAAGAAATCTCTGGACGGGAGATTGTTGTTGATATAGCCCCTCTATGAAAACACTGCATGTGTGAGAGGAATATTTTATAAGGGAAAGTAAGCTTCACCTGTCCTCTCTACTGCAGTCTCTCAAATGTGTTTTTCCCACATTTTTAAAGGGGTCATATGATGCGATTTCAATGTTTCTTTTCTCTTTGGGGTATTACAAGCTCTTGGTGCATAAAGAAGTTCTGTAAAGTTGCAAAGGCTAAAGTCTCAAATCCAAAGAGATATTTTTTATAAAAGTTAAGAGTCAACCACTCCTAGCTAAAACAGCTCATTCTAACACGCCCCCACATCTACGTCACGATGTGGGAAGATTTGCATAACGCCGCCCAAATGTTCACGCAAAAAAAGGTGGCGTAACTTTAATTCTTGCTGTTGCCGCTACTGCCATGTTGTGGAGTCACTGTGTGTTTCGTGCGAAACTACTTTGTTTGGCCCTCCAAAAGAGGACGCAACTAGAAATCAGTGGTTAAGTTGTATTTACAACACTGTTCCAGAACAGTTCAACCCAAATATTCAGATGTGTGCTGCGCATTTTATGGAGGATGAGGACTGTTTCCTGAACCAGTAGCCTACAATGCGTCTGTGGCACAAAGGCTGTTTCTATAAAGTTGGGCAGTTCCAACTTTGCAAGGACATTCTGGTGCTTTTGACTCACAGCCTGTAAGTATGTTTTTTATATTTAAATGATTTGCCACTGATGATTCAAACGCGAGTTTTGAGCAGTGTAGAGTAGGCTTGTTGTTTCTCCGATCACAAATGCAGACATGGTTTTACGTTTACACAGCACAATACGCAATGCGTAAAAATACAGTATAAGTCATTATAATCAGTAATTATGTCCCCACTGGATGCAACAAATGCCTCATTTGTAATGGGTTTTATTGGTTTTGTCTCCTCATGCTGGGAGACGGCATCACAGTATGTTAAGGGGCGTAACATTTCCGTCACACGCTTGAGGTATTCGGCCAATCACAACGAACTGGTTAGCTGGCCAATCAGAGCACATCTCGCTTTTTTAGAACGATGAGCTTTGTAAAAATCGACGCGCTTCAGAAAGGCGGGACATAGAGGAGAAACAATAATGTACATTATATGGAAAATAATGTTTTTTTAACCTTAAACCGCATAAACACATTGCATTACACCAAATACACAAAATAATGTACTTTTTAGCAACGTCATATGACCCCTTTAAATGAGTGTTATTTCACTTTCATGAAGGACTAGTGAATTGACAATCCAAATATAGGGCTTAGTAAAGAAATAAATTTGATTATTAAAAACATCTATAAAACTGCTCAGAATAATTGTTTTCACTCAATATGTGTATTTTAAGCTTATTAGAGTATTGTGCTGTTAGCTTAGCAACACGCTACCATCAAACTCCTTCAAAATCGGTTGTAAGTTTGCGTATTATGCTGTCATCTATTTAAAGCCTTATGAGAAACCACTCACGAGGTTTCAAGACCTTAGAAGGCAGCTGCCTATGTAGGTGGCAGGCAGTTCACGAGGTCTTAAAGGGGTCATATGATGCGATTTCAAGTTTTCCTTTCTCTTTGGAATGTTACAAGCTCTTGGTGCATAAAGAAGATCTGTAAAGTTGCAAAGACTAAAGTCTCAAATCCAAAGAGATATTCTTTATAAAAGTTAAGTCAGCCACGCCTACCTAAAACGGCTCGTTCTAACACACCCTCACATATCTACATCACTACATCACGTCCAAATGTGCACGCAAAAAAAGGCGGCGTGGTTTCAGGAACAGCAGTAGTGTTGATGCAGCCATGTCAGGGAGACGCTGTGTGATTCAGTATGAAAGCAAAAGCACTTTATTTGGCCTTCCGGAAGTAGATGCAATTAGGAATCATTGGTTAAGATTTATTTACAGCAGAACAGCACAACCCAGATGTTCGAATTTGTGCAACGCATTTTATGGACGACAGTTTTTTGAACTTAGAAGAGTACAAGGCTGGCTGTGCACAAAGGCTATTTCTAAAAATAAAAAAAAATTTTAAAAAACTGTCAGCTGTCTTAACCGCGGCTTGTGTACTGCATCATCACGGTGTCTGTCACGCGACTCAGTTGCCCTTTCGGGCTTGAACTGACGGTAAAACTAACGACATTATTAACTGTCTTGACATTTACTTTGAAAGCTGACACTCGCGATTATGGTAAGGGGCGTTACATTTCCGACGCGTGCTTGTGGTGTTCGGCCAATCACAATGCACTGGGTCAGCTGGCCAATCAGAGCAGACTGCGCTCGTCAAAGGAGGGGGCTTTGTTGAAAACGACATGTTTGAGAGAGGCGGGGCATAGAGGACCTACAATAATGTACAGTATTTGAAAAATAATGTGTTTTTTGAACATTAAAGCAAGTCAATATATTCTGTTACACCAAATACACAAAATAATGATCTTTAAAATAGCATCATATGACCCCTTTAAGACAGCTCTTGCATTCTCTTTTCTGAAATGATCTTGCTGATGATTCATTTGTTATTCAAAACGAATCAAAGCCTAAGTCTGATTATCACTCACTTTTAACAGCATGTGAAATCCATTCCTCTTTTCTCTTGCTCCAGAAGTAATTATGAAAACTCTCACACATATACACTGGTCTCTCTGCTGAGTGCTCACTGGTATCAGTTTTCATTAAGAAAAGATGTTGCAAGCGTTCTCTCTAACCTGGTCGCATTTCTGGTGGAAAGTAGCAGACATCTCCAGCAGGGCGCTCCTCTCGTCCAGCGCAGCAGCAAAGGCTTTCCACTCCTGCTCCAGCTGACCTGAGATCTGTTTGATCTGCTGGGACGCATAGTGGCCCGCCTCCAGCAGACGGTTCCCCACCGACATGATGCGGTTTATGTTTACGTAAACATTCTGCGGGAGACGGAAAATATTACTACCAAACACAATGTCAAAACAAAATGATTAATGATTAAAGTTTTTAGTATAGAATTTTAATATTAGCCATTTGTTGTTTATTGGCTATAACATAAAACTTCATAGTATCAACCAGAGATTTATCATCAGTGCAACACTAATTCAAACGGATGTCCTTTCACAATATCACATTTTGAAAACTGCTTCAGAATGGATTGTTCACTCAACACTGCTATTAGAGGACAACACTATACATCCCAGCAGATTCCTGTCTGTTTAAAATGCAAGTCAACCATTAGGAGAAGATCAGTAGTGTGCAAGTCTGATTACTTTCTGATCAATAAAGCACAACGTAAGTCTGAAGATGAACAAAAACTGCTCATTGAAAATGAATGTGCGTTTGTTTCCTTGTCTCTGTTTTCTCTCAAGTAACCCTTATTATTAATAAAGTGACACGGGGACTTTAAAGATACTCTACCAGTTAAAAGCTTGGGTCTGTAAGATTTTTTTTTAAATAAATTAATATTTCAATTCAGCCAGTGACAGTAAAGGCAAAAGTGGCAGAAACATCATGGTTTCCACAAAACAATGAAGCAGCACAACTGTTTTCAACATTGATAATAATAAGAAATGTTTTTGAGCACCAAATCAGCATATTAGAATGATTTCTGAAAGATCATGTGACACTGAAGACTGGACTGCAGAAATTTCAGCTTTATTATTACAGGAATAAATTGCATTTTAAAAACAGTGGTTTTAAATTGTAATAATATTCCACAATATTATCATGTAACTGTTCATTTAATAAAATAAATGCAACCTTGAAGAGCATTAGAGGCTCTTTTTAAAGAAACAAATATCCTACAGACCTCAAACTTTTGAAAGGTACTGATATGAGGAAAAAAAATCAGTGATGAAACATTAACCACAAGGTTCTTGAAAATACTTTATAATGGCTTATAACATAAAAAGTAAATTAATGCTATCATTAAACTTTTAGACTTGTCAGAGCTCAATATGCCTACATCCTTTTCTGCCTCTTTAAACAGGAAGTGATCAATACTTCTCTCTACAGTAATGGGGCTTTTTAAAGGATGCCCCTAACAGGGCCCACAGCTGGTGGGCAGCCACCCAAACAGGAAGCACTTAGGTGGATCATGCTCTATGCTCCATCTCTGATTATACGATGAGTCACCATCACTGAATAAAGAATCGGCGCATACATTAAAAAAATTAAATTAATTACGCCATTACACTGCTTAAACGGAAGAAAAATCCTAGTTTGGTCAGTTAGTAAAAGAAATGCTGTGGGGGCATTACAGGATACAGGATGCATGTAGTGATGCAGTGACATTTTTGATCTTTTGTGAAAATTCTAGTTGAAATCTTACCATGCAGTTCATGGCGAAGTGGTTGTGCTGGGTCTGCAGCTCCATGGCGTGGGGGTGGTTGTTGCCGATCTCAGTGTATCCAGCCAGAAACAGCCCTTTGTTGTGCATGATCCAGTCAAACATCTGCAGAGACACAGCAATCACACACACACACACACACACACGTCAGGCACACGTTTGACTGGAAGCAGGTTAAGTGTATGTGTGTGCAATGCAAGATATTCCATTGGGTGAATGTTTTGGCACGTGCATCGTTGTGTTTATACAGCTGAAATTAGTAAAAATAGAAAATCATAAAAAATGACCCGTTTCTCAGGAGCAAAGAATAGCTGCTGGTTTCCTAGCAACATGCAAATCTTCCACCCACTATGAGAAACATTGAGACGAATTAGTGAGAACTTGTAAATATGTGCGCAGATCCAGATAGAATGAAAACACAGGGTTTGCTTCAATTTAGAGCAAAGGTTCTCAACCAAGGGGGCCAGGGCCCCAACCAACTTTGGGACTCAGGATGACTTAAAAGTATTTCAATTAATAAATTATTAATATATTAAAATAATCTAATCATAATATAAATGAAAACGGTAAAATATATAATTCAAGATTTAATAGGAAATAATGTCCTTTTTGGCCTATTAGAACATATAGCTGTTAAAACATCTGGTTCACAAAATGAATTATGGTTAATTCACTTAACATATCAATACTTCCAGTTTCTGTTAATAAAGCAAGTTTAATAAAAACAAGCAGCTTTGTCATAAATACATAAAAAGTATACTAAATGGTGAGGAGGTTGGAAAATTGTGTTTAACAACAGGGAACCTTTAAGGTTAAGAACCACTGATTTAAAGCATATTCTGCACTCTACACAAGTTAGCTGTGTCACCTTGCTGCATAACATCAAATTTCCACTTGACCAAATCCAAAAATAAAATACAAAATGAAATAAAATGAAATGAAATAAAAAAAATAAATAAAAATAAAATAAATGAAAATAATAATAATAATAAAATAATGGAATAAAATAAAATATAAAAAAGAAAATGAAAAAAAATATGTGATAAAAGAAAATATAAAAGAAAAAAGAAAAGAAAAGTTATTCATCAAAGTAATTCCTGTGTATGGATTTACCTCTATATAAAAAGTTTTGCGTCTATACAAGGTATGCATGTGTGGATCTCACCTTTTCAGCATCCTGCTCGAAAAGCCTGAGTTGGAAGCACTGGTCCAACTGCAGCTTGCGGACGTGCCAAGCCTGATGCAGGTTCTGCCTGGTGCTGTGCAGTTTTTCCAGTAGGGCTGAAATACGGGGCACCAGGCCCTGGGTGTCAGCGTTGGGTTGTCCCTGTCCTTCCCTCTGCCCTAGCGGGACTGGCACAGTTCGGTTAGCGTAGCTCTCGCTGCTTTGAATTCTTTGCAGCAGCCTCTGGCCCTCACTGTCCACCTCCTCCACAGGAGCCTTCATCACCCTCTTCTTCAGGGCTGCGTGCTCTTCTATCATGTGCCTGGCTCCCTCTAAGTTCTGCGGGAAGTCTTTACGTGTGACCGTTTCTTGCATCTCCTCCAGACGGGCGAGCAGGTGCCGACCATTGCCTGTGAAGTCTTCGAAGGCCACGCGGATCTCAATCCACTCTTCGTGGTTGTAGTCCAGGCTGCCCTCGAAGTCAGGCGTCAACTGGGATGGGTCCACCACTTTAGATAAGCCCTCCAGGGAAACCATGGTGGTCTGAAGGTGGGTGTGATGGAGGAATGGAAGGAACCAGAAAAGGACAGTAAGGGTAGAGAGAAAGGATGTGGGTGGAATATGAAAATTAACCAATATGCACAGTACTAGAATGCACAATATGACTTCTAATGCCCTAAATCCTACGTCAATTGATGCAGCCATTCCAGGCTCCGTTAATGACCAGCAAGGTGGGACTGCTATTTTTAACCGGGGGCATAAATCTAATTTCATACAGGCACTCAGGGACCGCCTGAGGTCCAAACTACCTAGAGACAAGACAGACTCCCAGCATGAAGCCTGAGGGTGTCAGAAAGGGCGATATCGTCACCACCAGCACCGCAGTAACACAAACCAGTTCTGAACTACCTGAAGCAGGAAAGAGCCTCGGGGTAATCTGTATACAACTGTATATGCATGCATACCAAATTGGTAAAATCGTTAAAATAATCAACTTTGGCTTTCGCTATGCTCCAAGCATGCGTCAAGCGACAAATTCATGCTAAAAGTGAAACTGTGGCATAACAACCATATCCAATCAGAACATATCTGATGTTTAATATCAATGTTGCTTTCAACCAATGAGATTTCACGTTGGTCCACATTATTGCACAATAATGTTCTGTTTATTATAAGCACACGCTGCAGTTACGCCATCTGCCTCATTAATTGCTCAAGTCGAGTGGATTCTGATTGGCTGCCAATATTTTTATTGTTCGTCAGCTGGATAAAATGGTTCTGTAAGTGAATACTATGATATTGTCCCTTCCATCATTTGTGTGAACGGGCCTTAATGCAGCAGAAATCTATAAAATGTCCTGTCAGCAGCCTGTTTGTAAAATTGTTCAGTATTGGCATTGATTAATGAAAAATATTTGATAAAATGACTGCCCTGTTTACATTTTTACATATTTAACAATTATTACACATTTTAGTACCTTTCTTTCTTTTTTAAAGGGGTCCTATTATGCTTTTTCACTTTTTCAACTTTAGTTAGTCTGTAATGTTGCTGTTTGAGCATAAAAAAGATCTGCAAAGTTACAAAGCTCAAAGTCCACTTCAAAAGGAGATATTTTATTTAACAGAGATCACTTTTCAAAAACTATAACAAATGACCCGTTTGGACAACAACGCATATTTTCCGGGATTTGTGATATCACAAATAGCGACGAATGGGACGAGACCTGGTTGAGCTGCACTAGAGAAGGCAACGAGTGTTATCACTATGTCGGGGACACGCTAGCTTTCCCAAGACAGATGAACTTAGAGTGGTTACATTTGATACAGGAACTATTCGAGCCGTTCATGCCAGACTGGGGAGAGAGGTGTTGTAATAATGTAAAATATGTGAAAAATAATGTGTTTTTCGAACAACCTAGTATGAAAGCCTGTTCTAGTACACCCCCAAAACAAAATCAAGACTTTGTAAAAGAGCATAATAGGTAGGGGTTGGGTATCGTTTGAATTTTATCGATTCCGATTCCGACTCTGCTTATCGATTCCTAATTCCGATTGCAATAAGACAAAAAAATCCATTAAACAAATTTTAAGTCAAATATTTAGATGTCAAACATATTTATTCCGTTTTATGTCTATGGTTTTATCAAAAAAATACCACAGAAAAAAACAACTAGACTAATATAAATTTCAAACATTAAATTGTTAAAGACAAGTAAACAAATTAATTAGCAATAGCATAAATAAATAAAACTGAACAAATGTCAGGTACAGAAATTGAAATCAAAAGTTTAAAAACCACTGTATAGTTTTCTTTTCATAAATAGAATATTGATATTTAACGTGTAATATAATATAAGATATTCAGTCAGTTAATGATTTTTTTTTTCTTTAATTAACATTAATGAATTGGCAGCACGTTTATTAGACGGCTGTCTCTTTAACACCGAACACACACATCTAAAAATACTGTTTCACATGAGTTTTCTTTCTCATCTGTTTACGTTCACTTAAGACAAAAAAAAAACGGCTGTGTTTATGATGATATACTGACATATTTCGTGCATACTGGTCGATAAATGTGAAAGAGAAGTCAGTTCTGGCCCGGAACAACCTTTGTGGAAATGCACGGAACAATTCAAGAATGGACACGGGTCAGGAACCTGCATCGGGACCACTGTTCTCTGTGCTCGCGCTTCAGATGTGTGCGCTGCACGCAAACAGTGTGCAAGTTCTTTCCCTTCCTGCACTTAAATAGTTTAAAATCACATTAAAATGCGAACACGGGAATGGTTAAGTGGAATCAAAATGCACGTCTTATCGAATACCCGATTATTGGAAATTTGGAACCGGTTCTCGATACCCAACCCTATACATTTTTTAAATGCAGTATCATTGCTACATTCAGTTGTGTGATAGATATTAGGTAATTATTTTAATTTATTTTAGTTAAACCAAAACATTTACTCCCATGATGTTCATTCGTGTCTCACGACTGCTTAGGGAAAAAAATGGAATAAACATGGAGGAGGTAGCTTTTATGACATGTCACTTTTTTACTTCATACCTGGTTGGGAAAACTGGCACAGAAATAGGCTTGAGAAATTGAGTGAATGTTATTTTCGTATTATGTATAGCTATTATTTATTAATATTTTGAACTAGCTTTTACCGTTTTAATTTTAGTTTAAGCTTGAGTCATTTTTCACGTGCTTTTGTCATTTTTATTAGTTTTTTCTTCATTTTAGTAATATTAGTACTTCAATTTAAACATTCTATTTCAGCAATGTTTTCAGTTTAGATTAGATTTAGTTAACAATACTGATATGAGCACAAGTGTGTTTCAAAATTAAGACAGAGTCAAAAAATTCCACTCTTCCATTCTTTATTTTTTGACCACATTTTGTTTGTGTGCGCCAAGAGAACTAAAATAGTGTGTTATTCTTCCCACAAATGAATAGATGGGAGGACAGAAAAAAGAAAACAAATGTGCTCGAGTGGGCTTCATCAAAGCCATGTGAAAGAGGAGAGAGCGGAGGTGTGCGCCTCTTTTGTGAATTCAAGGTAAATGCGGTCTAAACCTATTCATCAATTCAAGTTCTGCTGTCATACAGGCATCTGCAGCCTTTCACAGACACACATCAACATGAGCACGCTGCCCATTAGTCCATTAACTGCAATGAGAATAATGTGAGTTATGGACTGCATTTGCTTTTTTTTGCCTTCTGCTCATATTTTTTATTCTGAAATTATGAGAAATGTGGCATGTCATGAGCAGTGGGCGAGATGAGAGCTTGCAGCCGTTCCTATGACAAATTCCCTGACCCTACCCACCAGAAACATTTCATCATGTGCTGTGCTCAACACTTGTTTGGACTTACATGGACCACCAGATGGTAGGAGTGCTTCTGATCCTCCCACTGAAATTCATGCACAATATCACAGTATTGTGAGGGAAGAAAAGCGGCCAAATAGGGCAAATTGAGGAATATATGCGACTGACAAGAGCATGCTGACCTGTGATTGGCCAAAGTAAATCTCACTTCCTCCGAGCCTTTCTGATACAATGTTATTTAATATTATCTATTATATCAATGCTTAAATTATATTAATTTATTACATTTATAATATAGTATTTATTAATATTTTTTAATAAATTACACTTTTTTATATTTTAAATTTACACTTCCATTTTGTGAAATTATGTAGTCTTGTCAATTAATCTTAAGCTTATTTTATTTCAGTTAGTTGCAGAGGCAACATGATATTTTGCATCTTATATTTATACATTTAACTAAATGATTTTAATGAGTTAATTACAACAACACTTTACTAAACTTTTATTTAAGGCATTTTAGATTTAAGTCTGAAAATTTCCACTGACTTTACGAGGAGTTCCCTCAGGCAGTGATAAAGTACCTGGAAATTATTCATTTTCAATGAGAGTTAATGATGTTTATGGACAACAATCGCTATTGATGCTGGTGAATCACTTGGTCAACAACTCAACAAAGCTGAGAAACTTTTTTTACCTTTATGCAAATGAGCAATAAAGTGATGCGGCAGCTACCAATGGGAGTAAAGATAGCGTAGCTTGTTCATTATATGATGAAGTTAACATGCAAACTGAATGTTCAGTATTCAGCAGAAAGAAAATGGAATTACTGTCCAAAACTGGTTGACATCTTAGATTTACCAGCAATAGATCCCATTTGTGATCATATGTGTACACAGCCCATTAATACCAATAGGCCAGCTAGCAACAGGAACTGGAATAAACCACTGTCAGTGCGAATAAGGCTTTTTGAATTCATATTACGTCAAAAAATTCTAATTCCTTGTACTGGAAAGCTCCGACTTCTCCCATTTGACTGTTGTGGAGTCTTAAATGGCAGCAGCTTCATTAGTTAAAGGTAGTTCTTTGGCTACCTCTTCATACTGTTACAAACACTATTACCTGGTGCCCTTTATTTTTTCTTCAATATTTCACATGAGAAAATAGAGCAGAACTGATGTAGTAAGGAATTTACTGCCATTCACATCACAGCAGCCGCACATTGATCTTTTTGGTGTTATGAACATTGCCATAGAAACAAGTCCAAGGATGTGAAGTGAAGCTCAGAGCAGAATCTCAAGAGGTTTTTTTTTTAGTACGGTAATTCCGACATGACGCGTAACTGTCAGTGATGATGTCACTGTAACATACCAGATCCTGATTGGTCTTTATCACATATTTGGGTAATCATGTTTTATTCATGGTGGCTTGAGAAACGAATTATCATTTGATCTAAAACATTATTCTCCTGCACTGGAAATTTCTGCAGCTGTGACATGAGCTATAATTTTTTCCCACGTGCTCTTCCACTGTGCATCCACACACAAAAGCCTCTCCTCCAATAAAAACAAACACCACTGCACTCAAATAAAAACAAGCATGATAAAAAAAAAGCTTTCCACTCTGACGGTGCAAATAAAAAAAGTTGCACCAACACCTTGCAATCGAGACAGCTCAATATATAACAAATGCAGAAAATATGCCGAAAAAGCATTTCTGCTGCATCCACATTTACATTCATCTAGTCAACCCACACACACACACACAGAACATCAACACCCACACACTCCCACACAACCAGAGCTGCCTTCACATGCTCACACCAACACAGATCGGATGTCACAGAAAAACCCGCAGATTATTAATTAATAAGACAAAAAAATGCAGCAGAGAAGGCATTTCACATGATATTTCTGAGGATTGCAGGAATAATCTACAATATTAGTAATCTACAAACACTGAAATGCCTTTAATTCTTTCTAAATTAATATCATGACGACAACCAAAAGCACTGATTTTAACACTGCTAATACACATCAACCGGGTTAACAGAACAATCTAATTATAACATGCCATAATCAAAACAAAAAAAGTGAATATGCACTATGCAGTGATGGACAGCAAAGCTCTAACGACGTCAACATCTACCTCCAGCAACACAACCCTATAAGTAAGAGATTGAAAGGTGACCGTACCTCAAACTCAAACTTGGAGCTGCCGAAGTTGGTCCTCTGTTTTTGCCAGAAGTTGTCTGGTTTGATGATGAGGGCGACGTGGATGCAGCAGGGAAACGATTCCTGCAGGATCTTCAGCAGAGGCTTGATGGAATCCCATTTGGAGCCACGCATGTCCACGATGACCGTGAAGCCATGTTTGCACACGTCCTCGCTGGATGACAAGGAAAAACAAAGAGAGAGATATATGAAAATATGAACTTTAATCCTCTTTGCATTACATAATCTATGGTGCATCCTCCTAGCTAAGAAACGAAAGCAACCGCTGCACGAATGCAACTGGAGGAACTAAAAATAAAGGGAAAAAATGATTACCCTTATCAAAAAAAAAATGAAAAAATCAATGCACATACAGCAGAGAGCAGAGGGAGGTATGCATGGTAGAGCTTACCCATTAAGCCCAGCTGCAAATTTCTATCAAATGAGCTGCTTTCAGAGAGCTGAAGGCCTTCAGTATCCAATCTGTCAGCGTTCTACCCGTCTTAAAAGCTCTGTGACACCGCATCAGTCCGTTACTCTGAAATCCAGAGCGCGTCTCACACAACTGTCAGTCAAACATCTGCCTGTCCGATTTCATCTCAGAAAGTGTCTAATCGAGGAGCTGTCGGTAATGACGAGCTGTAGACGAACACACAGCCTTGTACGACTGCGACACTGTTTTCCACTCTCTCTCTCTCTCACTGGTTCACACACCCTCCTATTTTTTTCCTGCACACTCGCTTGCTCTCCATCTCTTAAGATGACTGCTGCTGCTCTCTCTCTCTTGATCATGATACATCTCTTCCCATCTTTCTGTGTGTCTCTCTTTTTTATCTCTAGGGGAATTGCTTTGTAACTGTAGATCTCTCTCTCTTTCTCTGGTGTGACTGTGTGGGTGCAGGGGACAGAGTTTGTGAGTGAGGATGATGAGGAGGAGGAGGAAGAACTGTTGGCAGTGGCTGAACTGTTCCCACGCTGTCTTTCCCACCAACCACTCTTCCCATCGTACCCCCTCTTGCGTTTCTCTCATATCTAAATCTCTCGCTTTCTATTCCCCTCCCTCCTGTTAAAAGTATAGAGCGACTAACTTCATTGCAGTATTACTGGCTGAGGAATATGTTTTATTAAGTATGCCAAATATGATGATAAACCATCCAGTCATGCTGCTCTCAGATATAAAATCCATTCTGAGAAGAGAAAGGGGTAAAACAGAAGCAAAACGCTATAGGGGTGTTTCCTCAACAACTTTATTATCTGCCTGCTAATATCACATGATTATCATTTATGTTAATTGTTGTCCCTTTCATCACATCATTTCACCATTCGTTTTGAGGAGGAAATTACCTTTTGAACATTTTTGGAACAAAATAGCAGATTCCTATATCTTGCCATGTATAATTTCATAGCTAGCATTTTATGCATCCTAAACGCACAAATCATATTTTCACAACTCTTTGCATAATTTGAAAAAATGACAATTTGTTCAGAAAAATGTAAAAGCTTGATTTTCTGCACACATCACATGCCTCATATTTCATCTCAAGCATAACTATGACAACACTAGAGTGGATAGTAAATAAAACGATTAAAATATTTTTTGTTAACTGAAATAAAGTTGAAATAACTTATTTAAAACGTACATGAAAAACTTATGCATTTATGAAATGCATTGGCAACTAACTGAAATAAAATTTCAGTTAGATTAAATAAAAATCAGACGAATCTACATAAAATTACTAAATGAATACTGAAAATAAAAGCTAACTTCATATATTACTAAATACAACAATAGTGTATAAATAATAATGAAATAACACTGATCCACTGACACTAATGTCTGCTTGGTAACAAACTACACTAAACTTTAAAACTTCACTATCTAATTATTCTAATAATAATTACACTAATAATTCACTATCTTTAACATATTTATTAGGTATAAATTTGTTAATAGTAGACGAAATGATCACAAATTGATATAAATAATTTCTCACATAACAAATATTTAAATCTTTGTTACCTTAAGGATTCTGAAAAAATATATATTTTATGATTTAAAATCTGACTCTGCATAAAGATTGAAACAAAATCTTTTGAAACAAAAGGAATTTAAAAAGTATCAAAAATAAATGAAGGCTTGATAAAATGTTTTAATGTGACGCTCATGTATGAAATGTGTTAGAATAAAAATCAACCCAACGGATAAAAGTGCCAGCACTTAAAGAAACTCCCATGAAGGTCACAACGTGCTCTACACTCTGTAGCTGCACTGTACCAGAGTTACCACCCTCATGCTCCGTAAACAAACATGTTTATAGAGCACGACTGCTCGGCAGAGCCGTTCAGAGGAATTGAGCTGAAGTGCAGACTTGGCCTGCCTCATTCGATTATTATAAGCACAACAAAAGATCACATATGAAGAAACACAGCATCTCTAGTTCACAGGTCAATTACAGATCAATGCGCCCAACTAGAAAAGCCAGTGAGTGCGTCAATACCTAGGGATGCCGGCGAGGTAGGCGATGAGTCTGCGGAGATCCTCGTGTCGTATTCGGTCATGGTTGGTTCGTGATGGGAATGTTAAAACTGGACCGCCACGCTTGTCCCTGCCCCCTGGAGAAATAACAATGCAAATGCAGGAGTGATAAAGAGGGTCGACAGAAAGGGAAAGACATTAAATCAGCGAATAAAAACTGAAATAGGCTTTACTTATTGAAAATGCCTCTTATTACCCATAATTCCCAACATCAAATACTCTGTATTTTGGTGCACATTTACCTGTCACTTGGGTAATTTGCAAACAAACTAAACTAAAAGGGCAGGAAGTACAGTCCATTCAATATATTGTACAGCCTTGTTTTTCCTACTGGACCAAGAATGAAAAACACTGGAGCTGTAAAAAGCAGCACATTGCTGGACTGGAGAGTCAGATTCAAAACCTGTTGTTGACAGTATCAGGCAGTCAGTCATTATCGAAATAATCATGTTACCGTTAAATCAAGTCAATATTTTTCAGAGCAGTGTCTTTCTTTAGAGAATACTGAATGACAGCACAGACCGTTTTTCGGAGTAACTGTGAGATCATTCAAGACGAGACCCTGTTACATGATTTGACATCATAACTGTAAATCTCTTCTGAATCACTTTTCAAGAGGTTAGACACTTGAAATAAGTGTCTCTGAAAGAACTTTTTAGTGTCTGGGAAAAATGTTCAGTTTATAAGTGTGCTAAGGAAAATGGACTGAATAAATCTAAATTTAAGTTCAGAAATCTGTACATTTATGTACAATTTAGTTTTATCCAAACGAGTCAAGACCAGTGGGTCAGGATGGTCAAGTAGTCACCCAACAACCAACTAGCTGACTAGCGAGGCTGACTGGCTTACCTAGATTTGTTTTTCTAATAAATAGTCATAATTTAAAGGGGTCCTATTATGCTTTTTCACTTTTTCAACTTTAGTTAGTCTGTAATGTTGCTGTTTGAGCATAAAAAAAGATCTGCAATGTAACAAAGCTCAAAGTCCAATTCAAAAGGAGATCTTTTATTTAACTTTTCAAAACCTACAACGAACGACTCGTTTGGACTACAACGCATATTTTCCGGGATTTGTGATATCACAAATATCGACAAATGGGACGAGACCTGGTTGAGCTGCACTAGAGAAGGCAACGAGTGTTATCACTATGTCGGGAACACGCTAGCTTTCCCAAGGCAGATGAACTTAGAGTGGTTACAATCATCCGGGTTTAAATCGTGCTCAAATTGATTTGATTTTGACGCAATATTTACACTGAAGCTCGCAGCAGGCGGTTACGGTAAGGGGCACGATGTTTCCCGACCAGGCACCGAGTGCTGCCATCACAACACGCACTGGCCCAGCTAACCAATCACAGCACATTTTGTATTTCAGAAGGCGGGCCTTCATTTGATACAGGAACTATTCGAGCCGTTCATGCCAGACTTGGGAGAGAGGTGTTGTAATAATGTAAAATATGTGGGAAAATAATGTTTTTCCTCAAACAACCTAGTATGAGAGCCTGTTGTAGTACAACCCCAAAACAAAATCAAGACTTTGTAAAAGAGCATAATAGGACCCGTTTAACTCCTACTCGCATCATTTCAAATCTTTTTTTTTTCTTCTGTGGAAAACAAGAGAATATATTTTTTAATAGTTTTTGACCATATAATGAAAGTGAATGAGTTCCAAAACAACATTGGACTTTCGATCCCACTGACTTTCATTGCACGGACAAAAAAAAAAAAAAATTTCTGTCCTTCCACAGAAGAAAAAAAGTCATACCGGTTTGGACAGACATGAGGGTGAGTAAATTAAATTTTAGTTTGAAGCTTTCAGCTAAAGCTATCATGCTTCACTTTGTAACAAAGCCAACAAATTTTAAAGGGGTCATATGATGCGATTTCAAGTTTTCCTTTCTCTTTGGAGTGTAAAAGCTGTTTGTGAATAGATAAGATCCCTAAAGTTGCAAAGACTAAAGTCTCAAACCCAAAGAGATATTCTTTATAAAAGTTAAGACTGGTCCACGCCCTCCTAAAATGGCTCGTTCTAACACGCCCCCACATGTCTACGTCACTGTGTGGGAAGATTTGCATAACACTGCCCAAATTATAAAAACAAAAGATAATATTTTGAAGAAATTTGAAAATCCAAACTTCCATAGTATTTATTTCCTTACTATAGAAGTCAATGGGGACCATCAACTGTTTGATTACCAGCATTCTTCAAAATATCTTCTTTTATGTTCAACATAAAGAAACTCATACAGGTTTGGAGCGACATGAGGGTGAGTAAATTATGACAATTTTAATTTTTAGGTGAAATATGCCTTTAAAAATACAACTGTGGACCAACAGTGAAGATAATGTAGACCTGCACAAATACATCACAATTCAACTTTAACCAATAACAACTTCTTGAATCACCCAGGTCATAGTCATAAACCAAACCCCAGTTCATTAGCATTGAGAAATAAGTAATCAATGTGTTGCTCCCACTGATCCTCCTCTCACGGCTCCAGTTCATACAGGTTGTGTTAACTAAGCCAAAAAGGCCTCAACTCCAGCACAACAAACTCACTGAGCAACTGGGATATCCATGAGGATTTTCTCCAGCGAAT
>NW_015505352.1:640918-651276 GCF_001515645.1 Sinocyclocheilus grahami
CATATTTTCCGGGATTTGTGATATCACAAATATCGACAAATGGGACGAGACCTGGTTGAGCTGCACTAGAGAAGGCAACGAGTGTTATCACTATGTCGGGGACACGCTAGCTTTCCCAAGGCAGATGAACTTAGAGTGGTTACAATCATCCGGGTTTAAATCGTGCTCAAATTGATTTGATTTTGACGCAATATTTACACTGAAGCTCGCAGCAGGCGGTTACGGTAAGGGGCACGATGTTTCCCGACCAGGCACCGAGTGCTGCCATCACAACACGCACTGGCCCAGCTAACCAATCACAGCACATTTTGTATTTCAGAAGGCGGGCCTTCATTTGATACAGGAACTATTCGAGCCGTTCATGCCAGACTTGGGAGAGAGGTGTTGTAATAATGTAAAATATGTGGGAAAATAATGTTTTTCCTCAAACAACCTAGTATGAGAGCCTGTTGTAGTACAACCCCAAAACAAAATCAAGACTTTGTAAAAGAGCATAATAGGACCCGTTTAACTCCTACTCGCATCATTTCAAATCTTTTTTTTTTCTTCTGTGGAAAACAAGAGAATATATTTTTTAATAGTTTTTGACCATATAATGAAAGTGAATGAGTTCCAAAACAACATTGGACTTTCGATCCCACTGACTTTCATTGCACGGACAAAAAAAAAAAAAAATTTATGTTCCACAGAAGAAAAAAAGTCATACCGGTTTGGACAGACATGAGGGTGAGTAAATTAAATTTTAGTTTGAAGCTTTCAGCTAAAGCTATCATGCTTCACTTTGTAACAAAGCCAACAAATTTTAAAGGGGTCATATGATGCGATTTCAAGTTTTCCTTTCTCTTTGGAGTGTAAAAGCTGTTTGTGAATAGATAAGATCCCTAAAGTTGCAAAGACTAAAGTCTCAAACCCAAAGAGATATTCTTTATAAAAGTTAAGACTGGTCCACGCCCTCCTAAAATGGCTCGTTCTAACACGCCCCCACATGTCTACGTCACTGTGTGGGAAGATTTGCATAACACTGCCCAAATTATAAAAACAAAAGATAATATTTTGAAGAAATTTGAAAATCCAAACTTCCATAGTATTTATTTCCTTACTATAGAAGTCAATGGGGACCATCAACTGTTTGATTACCAGCATTCTTCAAAATATCTTCTTTTATGTTCAACATAAAGAAACTCATACAGGTTTGGAGCGACATGAGGGTGAGTAAATTATGACAATTTTAATTTTTAGGTGAAATATGCCTTTAAAAATACAACTGTGGACCAACAGTGAAGATAATGTAGACCTGCACAAATACATCACAATTCAACTTTAACCAATAACAACTTCTTGAATCACCCAGGTCATAGTCATAAACCAAACCCCAGTTCATTAGCATTGAGAAATAAGTAATCAATGTGTTGCTCCCACTGATCCTCCTCTCACGGCTCCAGTTCATACAGGTTGTGTTAACTAAGCCAAAAAGGCCTCAACTCCAGCACAACAAACTCACTGAGCAACTGGGATATCCATGAGGATTTTCTCCAGCGAATATGCTGAATCTCACTAATGGAGTATGTTTGTAATAGGATAATACATCTTATCCTCTGACGTTAAGGAATATAAATAAATAAAAAGCACATAATTGCATGCTTGTGCAAAAATCGCTGGGTGTTCACACTTGGGGCTCTGCAGATTCAGTTCCTCCGCTCGGTTCTTTATTTTTTAAGCACACTCTCATGCCTGTTGATTGTGCTTGTTGTTGTATCATGGGACATGTGTGTGACGGTTGCTCATCCCTATGGAGACGCAGCTTTTGTTTCTGAGTCATTTTAGTGCTGGTCTGTTAGTCGTACGACTAAAATTGCCAAACAGAAGCTCAGAGAGCAAGTGAGAGGGAGAGCTTTTTACAGTCTAAATCAAATTACAATGACACACCAACTAAAAATATTTTGGGAAGTTACAGTAATATTCAGTAAAAGTTATTCTGGGTCAAAAACACGTGGTCCTGTGATTGTGATCAAGGGTTGTTATAATTGATATAAACCTGAAAAAAAATCATATTTTTTAACAACTAAATCTTAAATAAAATTTTTAAATGTTGCTTTGGCAACTACCTGAAATAAAATAAGTATTTCAATTTAAAGTAAAACTTCTAAAACTAAAATAGTTATAAATTGAAGCGAAATAGAAATATTTAAAACAAAAACTAATACAAATGACAAAAGCACATAACAAAATTACAAACTTGTACAAAATGATGAACTAAAATTAAAAACTGAAAATCAAAAATGAAAGCCAATTCAAAATATTAATAAATACTACAATAATAAGTCAGTCATATTAAAATAACACTGATGTGATCCAAAATTTCCAATTCAGGTCATTTCCTGATCCTATGGAAGCCTTTTTTGCCTTTTTAATAACAAATAAAATAAATTTTTATTTCTTGGAATTGCAGCTTTATACACCACAATGTGACTAACACAAATTTTTTTTTTAAATTTTTATTTATATTTTTTAGTCTAGATGGAAACTTGCTTCCATACTATACTTTTGGATTATTCCTGTGTACAGGTATGAGCATTTTTCAATTTTTCAAACTAAAACATTGCTTTTCTGTACTGGAAATACTGAAGATACACACTCTTGTTGACCATATGTAGAGTACTTCCTTCTGAGAAAGTATGTTATGACCACTAGACATATAAAAGACACATAGTTATAGCAACAATAGCACTCAAAATAACAACACACCTGACAAGAAGGCCACTTTTTCCTTTAGAATGGGCAAAACTTCCATTGCTTTCATCTCTTCATTCCTACGAAATCCTGAAAAACAAAACGACAGAACAGAATTTAGAATCCATGCAAGCATATCATCATCAGAGCCTTGGTCTAGCGGTTAGCATACTGTGCATGCTCGGTTTTCTTGAGCTATCGTGCTCAAATGGGAAATTTGAGTTTGCATCTGGTGTATTTAAGGCCCATGAATATCAATTTCACATTGTCCTTTTCAGACTCTTTTACATGTATTTAACTGAATGTAAAGACAGTCCAGAAACATCATCATTTGTTCTTCTGTTCTTGGTATGAGCAGAAACCGCCTCGAGCGCTGGACCTCGTTCAAGCACTTTGCATGAGATCAGCAGCAACCTGGATGAAGCATCACTTCTGTTCATTTGTTTTTATGATTCACAGGTTTGAGTTGACTAGGTTTGGTGAGTCTGTGCCAAAGTTGAGTTAGTCATGTATAGCCAGCAGACTGACTTTGGTCTCTCAGAGCGCGAAAACATAACCTTGCTTGGATTACATAATTTACCTTTTTCCTCTCAGCTGAAAGAAATCATGTAAATAACTTAAGAAATAATAGGGTATTAGTTCATGATCTACAAGTATCTATTTCAGAGCAGGACAAATGCTGGAAGAATCGGGTATGGCACAATACTCGCTAGTAAAGCATTACGGACATGGATGGTTCAGTTGAGACATGCTGTCTTTAATTCCACTCCTACTATCCCTCCATCCCAGGGCTGCTAATTAAGCATGAAATATGGTTGAAGGAGCCGATCCCTCCTACACAGACACACACAGCTGAGATATTATAGAGATGATGTCTATTATCCATTTTCCTGCAATGCTTCCCTGTGGTGTCTCAGCGCCACTCACTGTACAAATGAACACCTTTCTTTTTCCCTCCCCTTCTCTTTTTTTTTCCATGCATCCCACTGGAAGGTTTGTTTTTCCACCACTGCTACTGTGCACATCAGACCACGTGATCTAATGAAAACATGGACGCTTCTGCAGATTATTTGCAGCAATTTACAGAAATATCTCATCCAAAAATGTAGATTTGTCAGATTTTTGTCAGATTTTTTAACCCTAATCATATGGCTTCAAAAGTAATAGAACACAAACATGAGTTGCGTGGACCACTTTAATGATGCATTTAAAGTCCCTAGTCCCAATAAACTTTCATTGTATGGAATAGAGTAGCTCAGACATTCTGCTAAACCTCTTCTTTTGCACTCTAGGAGAGTCATACAGGATTATATATAGTAATAGCTGAACTTCAAGTTGTAATATTATATATTAAAATTAACATTACTATTATTAATGATATTAAATTATTTATTTCATAAACATTAAGTATTTTATTATTTTTAATTTACATACAAGTTAACATATGTATCAAGTCATAACAGAAAATTATATATATATTTAATTGTATGCATATTTTTAAAGCAATAATGGGGGGTACAGGACAAGGCAATTTTAAGCAGTGTTCTCCAGGAGTGAACAGTTAGGATAATCTGAACAGAATTGTCAGTTATGGTTAAATGTGGAGGCTGGGAGAATTACACAGTGCTACCGGACGGAAGGGCTGAGTTTCAGTACCAGTACGGTTTTCTCTAAACCCCGCTGAGCACCTGAGAAGACCAGGGTTTAGGTTCTCTTCCGTATCTCGGTATCTGTTTGCAAGCATGAGGTGTGTGAGGAAGAGAGCCCACACTCTTCCCTCAGGGTCTGAGAGAGACAGGCCGCGGTACAGTAGAGCCAATGAGGTTCTCACTTCTGCAGCTGGATGATGTAATGGGGTGTGCATGTGTGTGTATGTGTGTGTGTGTGTGTGTGTGTGTGTAAGTGAGCTCCACTGCAGGCGAACAGGAGAGGGTGAAGCACATTTAATAACGGTTCACGATATGACTCCAATGACTGAAGCGACAGTCATCTAGACGCAGATGCGCTTCTCTTGTAGTCCATAGAAACAAATACACACACACACACACAAGCTAAATTAAAACATTTTATACTTGTATCATATATTCATATTATAACCAACATTCTAAAATCCTAAAATCTTTTGTACCAAAGAATAAATTGAATATGTAATTTAATAACAGTAATAATAATAATAATACATTCTATTTATACACAATTCTAAAACTCTATACATACATTATTTTTAGGATAAAAATATTTTTTACTATAATAATAATAATAATAAACTATTATTATTATTTTATTTTATATATTTTGTTATTATAATAAAATAATAATAATAAAATATATTAAAATAAAATAATAATAATATATTTTATTTTATATATTTTGTTATTATAATAAGCTTATTATTTTAGTGAATAAAATTATTACTGTTTTTATTTTTTTTTTTAAATGAGAACATTCCTAGATGTCTGTCAGATTTAAACAGCTTCCAGCTTAAACTACAGCTAACACACACAAGGTTACAACCGGTGTAAAACTAATCATTCTAGGTTTAAAATAGGGGTTTCCGTAGGCTAACAATTTCATTTATCGTATAGATTTGACGTTAATTACTAATTTCCTCACCAATGACAGAAGACCAAGAAATGACCTCCATCTCACATCTGAAGTGCCTCATGCAGGAGATGAGCGTTCCCAACATATTATCTCACCAAAATGAATCCCATTTCACAGCTGTGCCGCTGTCCTTCAAGCTATGCATGCAGGGTAACTGGATATTTCACTAACGTCTAAAAATCCATCATTTCAGCATCCAAACCACAGAAATACAACAAACCACTTCAACAAATAGAGACATTACGCTTGGAGAAAATCAGACAGCTATTCTTTTCCCAGAGCTGGAAGAGCTCTAAATGTGGTTGGGAATTCACATTCTGTGGAAAAAGAACTAAGGAATCTGGGGGAAAAAATAACATGAGCAGTTTTTTAAAGAGAAACTTCAAAAGGACACTGTGGTACCAACGATCTGTTCTTTAGTGACAGGAAGGTGAATCGTGGGTGAGTTTTAAGGTCACTCAAAACAAACGACTAAAAAGAAGGAAGAAAGCACACAGCCATGGAATCAATCTGTATCAGCGCATCAGTAGGTTCCTCCAAGCCTAACCTTTTTCTCGCTCACAGATGATTATTTTTCAGGGCTTATCAGGTATCAGAAGGGAACAGACAACAAAGCATGTCTGAAAATATAGCCTAGCCTCACTGTTTCCAGGTAATAGGTTCCTGATCTTCCCGATATTGAAGTAATGACCCGAGATAACAACAGTAACTTCAGACAATCTGAAACCAGCATCGCTTCACGTACACCGGCAACAGTTTTCTCTACATCTAAACAGCAGAGCACTGGATTTTTGGTAGATGGCAGCAGAGTGGCCACACGGAACAACACTGCAGTGACTAGATGATGCAGAGAGAAGAAGTGAACAAGAGAGAAAATGTAATGAACGTAAATAGCAGATAGGAAACAGAGCTATTAAATAAGAAGAGATTTTTGAACAAGAGAGAGAAAGAATGAGAGAAAGACCAAGAAAGACACTCATATATGACTTGTAAAGTATTTAGATATCAAGGCAAGGCAGTATTTATTAAACTGCTAATATATATATATATATATATATATATATATATATATATAATTATTAAATTTAATTAATTATTATTAAATTGTTAAAAATAAATAATTATTTTATTATTTTATTATAATTGTTTTTTTTTCTCTTACCATTTTACACTATCGTTTAAAGTTAGAGGTCAGTTAAGATTCTTTTTTTAAATTAGGTTTTATTCACAAAGGATGGAATTTATTACTTTGTTATAATAATAATAATAATAATAATAATAATAATAATAATAATAATAAATGTTTCTTGCACACCAAATCAGCATATTAGAATAATTTCTGAAAGACGACTGCTGAAAATTTAGCTTTGCCATCACAGGAATAAATTACATTTTTTTTTAAAACTATTAAAACAGAAAATGGTTGTTAAATTAATATTTCACAGCATTACAGTTTTTATTGTATTTTTGACCAAAAACACAAAATCGACCCCAAAAAGTAAAGCATGAAATTATATACAATAATTATAATGATAATTATCTTCTACTGTTTATTATGACAATGAGAAGTTGTCAAATATGCCTGATTGCATGAAAATGTCAAAATGCAAAATTACCCAAATAATAGCTTTATTTTAAAACGCAATTTCTTACAACTCTTACAATTTCTTATTTTAACTCTGGAGTGAAATGTGGACCTGTTTCTCAAATTCACACAAACATCATATGTTCTGTCAAGATTTATATGCATTACTCATTAACAATACACACAAATGTGCTATTGTACATTCATAAACCTAACTTCAATTACGAACAAATACATGAATAAACCCAATCATACGAGGCTGCAGATTGCTCTCGAATTTCCCCTCCCCCATCACACTTCCTCACTGTGGTTCAGACTGAAGCAAACAAGGGTCAAAGGTTCAACGAGTATGTGCCTGTGTGTGTAGCAGCCGCTAATCGCATCACTCATTCTGCCGGCCACATTACTGAGCACATTAATGAACCCCTGTCCCACACCAGCCTCACACAACTAATGAGTCCACTCATTCGTTCATTTCCAACTGGTCCTGCTGAATGAACAGAAGACAAATGAACCCTGAACAATTCAGCGGCTGTCCTGGACCGAGTTGACATTAAACGGCCTGCTACAGATTCAATTCCTATTTTGCTTCTATTCATTGGGAAATAATACATTTGGGCCTATTGCAGTGCATAACATCCATCACTGAACAAATTTTAAGAATTAATACTGGATTAAAATGAGATTGCTTTTAAATCTTTAAATAGTTTTGCTTGATGCTAAGTAACCTTAAACCACAAACTATATGAACTGTAGTCATGTTTAAAGCAGACGGATATAGGTACCCGAGAATGTTTTATAAATTTCCACCCTGTAGCTTATAACCTCACAACAGTCGGGTCAGATCAAATCACTTCAGCGCAGCCGACCTGGCTTGTTATTGGGGTGTAGCTCGAGTCTGAATCTCAGCAATTAGCCTATTAACCTGAGATGCTCCAGAGGATTGAGATATCAAGAAGACAACCCATGTGACCTGACCCATCACCCTGTGAACAGCTGCAGAACCGGGTTAACACTTGAGCTGGTGAACATGTAACCTACAGGCCACTGGTGTAGCACTGGGAATGTAAGGGATTCAAGAGGAAGACCAACGGACATTAGGAGTGACCACCGTGGAGCTTTACACAATGTCCTAATTAGCTGGAACACAAAGTGTCAATCGTAAAAATGTCTTTAACCAGCTATGGCCATAAACAAGGAAGCTGGGTCACAATGGGTTGAATTGGACAAATTAAAAAAAGTAAAAAGCTCATCCCCTTTTCAAAACATCAAATCACAAATAATAATAATGTAGTAAATAAAAAAAAAAATAATAATAATTTAATTTAATTTTTAATGTTTAGTTTATGTCTCGGTCAGAAACCATGATTTTGCTACTTATTTTTGCTCATCAGAAGTAAAGGGAATATGTGAGTATATACTAGGGATGCACCGATATGAAAATTTTGGCCGATACCGATAACCGATTACTCTTTATTTTTGAAAGCCGATAACCGATATGTTGGCCGATAAATCTATATCCAAATTGTTATATACTTTTTGAGAGCCTGATTACAAAAAAGGTCTCATCATTAAAAGCCACATCCCAAACACTTCAACATAAGCAGCCTAGTTTGAACGGTGTACGTTTTAAAAATATTTTTACTCTCCCATTACCAAATTTAGTCATAAAAAAAGTCTTACAAATAAATAAAATAATGCATAAATAATGCAAACAAGTCACTGGACATCATTACACGTGTAAAGAATCAAAATGAATGTGCCATAGATCAATAAAACAGAATAGCCTCTGCACGGACAATATCAAGGAACTTTGCTGCCGTACCATGGGTGCAGCAGGCGCAATGATATTAGGCAGCGCCTGAAAATAGTCCCCAGCTAGGTAACATCCAATTAGCCTAAGCGCTGCGTAATATCATTGCGCCTGCTGCACCAGACATCAGTCTATCTTTTTTCTCTCCTCCCCTCCTTTTCCATAGACAGTCTGCACATCACACACCTTTTTAATCTCTATTTTTTTCTACTTGTGATGTAATGTATGAAGTTTCTATTCTCTATATACAGCAAGGTGAGAATAAAAGGCAAGCATTGTGTTATTCCTTCACTGTTTGTGCTATGGACATGAATAATACCTCAAATCATAGAGCTTGCTGATAACTTTTAATAAAGTGTTTAGTTTTGTGATCTGATCACTGAAACCACACACAAAGGTCATCGGAAATGCAAGTGTAGGAACATCCAAACCAGCTTCCTCCTGTCAGGAACACAACCACAAACACTGACACATATGTGCACTTTTAGGAAGAAAACATCAGACAACACTTCACTGATCCAGATAGATGTGTTTGATTAGGGACACATCCAAAATGTGGCCAGGAAGAGGACTGGGAACCAACGGACTAGTTGGTTGCTGGATGACTAGTTGAAAAATGAGATGACAGCTACTCTCCCTCCATACTGAGGCTAGAACAACGAAAGGGGATATTTAGATGAGAGAGAGAGAAAAATGAGGATAAAAATAAAGAGCCCAGCAGTTAAAATCACTGTGGGACTACAGACAATTATACTGTACAGACACATCAGAAGAGCAACCTCAATGTGTAGGAGTTAAGATGCCATTATTCTTCATCAATCAGTAATTTTTCCCTAAATGGTCCCTATATAGTTTATATAATTACAACAGAAGCAAAATCTCCTCATCACTATTCTGGTGCAAAGCAGAAGTGTGACAATATCTCTATATTCCTTTAGATGTAAAATCTATTTCAGACCTACCACAAATATTGCCAACAAAATATGATACTATTATACAATCAATACCTTGATATAAACAGATGGTAATAATAAAAGTATACATGAAGTAATGTACAGATTAGTGGTCGACCGATATATTACCCAAGGGCGATATATCGGACGATATTTGGAATTTTTCTCATTCTCATTCCGACTTTTGGATGAGACGTTAAACCGAGGTCCTGACTCTCTGTGGTCATTAAAACACCCCAGGATGTCCTTCGAAAAAGAGTAGGGGTGTAACCCCGGCATCCTGGCCAAATTCGCCCACTGGCCTCTGACCATCATGGCATCCTAAACATCCCCACACCTGCTGATTGGCTTCATCACTCTGTCTCCTCTCCACCAATAAGCTGGTGTGTGGTGGACGTTCTGGCACAATATTGCTGCCGTCGCATCATCCAGGTGGATGCTGCACACTGGTGCATAGGGATGTAACGATTCACTCAACTCACGATTCAATTCGATTCACGATTTTGATTTCACGATTCAATTTTTTTTTTTTTTTACAAAATGAGATTTAAGACAAATTCTAAATTAAATGTGTCCTTTTAATATTGCTTGGACAAAATGCTGCACATTTCTTTGTGAAATTGAAATATAACACTATAATAATATACTAATATAGCACTTGCATATTATTGCT
>NW_015505352.1:651298-667149 GCF_001515645.1 Sinocyclocheilus grahami
GTAGTTTTTAATCTAAATTAGATTGTATAATTTCGAAATTTGAAGCAAAAACAGAATGGTTTGACTTCAGTTTTGTGAAACTAAACATAAAAATATCAGCATGAAACAGAAACAGCAGACGAGCTGAATGAGACGCAGCTTCACTCTCTGCCAGCAGGTGGCGCTTAAAGCGTTTCTTTGGTTTCCTCTGTAAACAAAGCAGCCCTGCACTTATAAACTTTAATATGCATTATACAGAGGCAAGAGGAAAAGAAAAAATACCATCTAAACTTTTCTAAAGACAGTAAGTTCCCCTCAGACATACATTCATATAAACTCCTACCCCTAATTGAATCGCGATTTGTTTAGCATCTCAACCGATTTAAATCGTCACATATTTGAATCGATTTTCAACCGGCTCGCGGTGAATCGTTACATCCCTACTGGTGGAGGTTGAGGAGATTCCCCCTTCTATGTAAAGCACTTTGAGTTCCCAGAAAAGCGCTATATAAATGTAAGGAATTATTATCATTATTATTATAATTATAATTATATTTTTCAAATATCAGCATCGGCCGATATGTTTTTCTGTTTGGCCGATGTGTTCGAGGCGGGACTTTTATTTTGACGGCGCTGAGAATGGCAGCGCCTAAGCACACACCGCTCACATTCTCCAGTTTATTTATTAATCAATAATAAACATGTGGGGAAGTCGTGGCCTAACGGTTAGAGAGTCGGACTTGTAACCCTGTCGTCATTCTGTCAAATACGAATAGAAGTCTATCTAATAATTAGATAAAACTGTCAAAAAAGTATTATAACAATTGCTTTAATATTATTAGTAATAGAAAGGCAAACATTATAATACTTTCTCGTTTGCCGTCAGCATTCAGCAAATACGCATTTATATCCTTTAAACAAATCTTTGAATGACTAATGAACATTTAATTTCACAAACCTTGCAGACTTAGTCGAATCTAGTTGAGATCTTGTGAAGTGTGCATTTGTATCCTGCACGATCGCGTGTTCTCTGCGTGACGGTCGCTCTGTGCGAATTGAATGCTGACAGGAGGAGAGTTCAGCTTGACTGAAGACGTGCGATCGACAAACTTTAAACTCGTGAATTCAAATTATGCTGTGCTTTATGCCATATTCATGTCATTTTCTCTGTTCTGTATGTAAAATGAGTGTTACCTTGGCTTTATTTGAAAAATTTGAATCCCAATGCACACAAACTTCCCAGAATACAGAGAGCCCTGTTGGTTAGGGTGTTTACTTCCCTTTTAATTACATTTTTATTAAATATTTATTTATTTGTGAAAAATACTTTGTCTTTTAAAGTACAAGTATGTTTATTTTACACATTTATTTTTTTATCCATTTTCAAATGATTTCAAATTTCTTAAATATGAATTCAAATTAATAAACTTTTATCGGCCATTGGCCACCCTGCTTTCAAAGATATCGGCATCGGCTGTCAAAAAACCCATGTTGGTCGACCACTAGTACAGATAAAGCCCATCTTTAAATCAAGCAGGGTCGCAGAATTAACACTTCTAACTAAACTTCTAACTTATTTGACAATTTATTAAAATATATAAACATATTTTGTAAAAATACTATTGATTAAATTAGTATTAAAAATCAATACTTTCATAAATATTAATAAAAATGTAAAATATGAATATATTTAAGATATTATTATATACAATCATTTTCCAAATAAATAAACAAAACATTCCAGAACATAAACATAACATATCATAACTGAATAAAAAATAAACTAAAGTTACAATGGACACACAAATATGAATTTTGACTATTACAAATTTTAAATATTTTAAATGTTAAATCTTGAATCATCAAAATATTAAATAAAATGAAATAATTTAAATTAAATTACATTTTTAATCAAACAAAATAAAATACAACTATATTGAAATTTACAAAAACTGAGCGAGGGCGTTTGTGTGCACACAAATATGAATACTGACTGAGATTAAAATGTATCTTTCATTCCCTTAGTTGCACATTCTCCACATTTGCGCTGGCTAGTAAACCTTGCATAACATTTTTATCAAAGAGTTCCACATTATTTGTTTCCATATACCCTACAAAAGTCACAACCAATCTACAACTCAACAAACAGCTAGTCATTCTGCTAAGCTAATAACATGAGCAATTTCAACCAAGTCACACCCCTTATTTCACCAATGAAGGGTGTTATCCACAGATGGTGGGTTGGTATCAGATGTGGCCATGAGCGTCAAAGCTTTACCTGGCAGCTGAATCAGCGTGTTGCCCGTCTGTGCGTACTGCCACCTGTGGTTGTCCAAAAGTGACGCCACATTCCCGTTCCACCAGCTGGACAGTGAATCCGTATCCTCAACAACACCGCAGTGCAGGTACATGACTACAACTTCTGCCACTTCCAACTCTAAAAACTCACTGGGATTCCTGAACGGGTCGTGCAGACCATGACAAGCATGAAACGTTTGACTCAATGTTCCTCTAGATGTAGTTAGCGATAGTTTCGCTCTGCGTGAAGAGCTAGCATATGTAAGCCCCTGCTAACAGTCGTCTCTCTGAGATTTAGAGGAGAATAGGCTTTGTCCAGGACTGTTGCTAATCTTAATACTCAATAAAGTGAGTTTGAACTCAGAGGGGTGGACTGTCACATCCCAACAGGATCCTTTAGCATTTTTCATCCACAGCAGGCTTTCCTGCAGACTAAAAACACAAAACTCAATAAGCGCTCAAGTTACTCCAATGGTTAAGTATTTGAAGCATTGCTTTCTGATTCACAAACTACTCATGGTTTCGAATGAAAAAAAAACAAGAAGAGGAAACCAAATCAGGTCAAAACAAATCCGAAATTTATCGTGAAACGAATGAAGAAATCGCAGAATCTGTTGATGGAGCAGAAACGACTGCCCGCACTGGAGGATTACGCAGAAGCTGCTTAGAAAGTGATTAGCTCGCGTCTCGCCTCCTCCCTCAAGCCTGCCCACAATGGACAACAGAAGGCCATTATAAATTAAGAGACCTACACTATTGGACAGTGAAAACTGTCTTCATGTGTGACATTCGTTTAATTAAACTGAAAGTATAACAACCCATTAGTTGCACAAACAAAAAGTTACAGGATTCAGGGTTAAAACAGCAATACAAATAGAAATGCACCAATATTCTAGCCAATAACGATAAGCCTGATATGGACAATAACCACAAAATATTAATATTATATATTAAAATACTGTTAAAATATTTCATAATATTTATATATTAATATTTAAAAATGTTGTCTTAATAAATTTTAAATGGTACAAGAGAATTTAGGCATCACAATATACTGTTAAAAAAAGGCATGATGAATGAATCATTGTTTTGATACTGAAAGGTAAAGGGTGTTGTCTAGCTTTGAAATTAAATAGAGGAAGTAGAGAAAGCGAGTCTGCGAATTCAAGAACAGCCTGTTCCTCTTTCAATACAAATGCAGAAAAACAAATAAACACACAACACACACACCTGATCAAATCTGCTAAACCAAATACTCTCAAGGTGTCTACTACGAAAAGAGTCCCAATTCTTTAAAGCCATTTAAATAAAGGAAGGAAGGAAGAAAGAAATACAATGTATATTTGCATGGCATTTTATAGGACTTCTAACTCATTGAGCCCCGCTGCTGAGCATAATAAGGCACCTGAACAGAATCATCCAGTATGAAGAAACAAAACAGAGGAACAATATATGACTTGTATTACATGCATGTTTCTTCTTGTTAAACAAACATATCAGGTTTTCCATGTCTACTTCTATTTAATTAAAACACCCATCAGGCTCTTGCAACACAATTCAATCTTCCAGACTTGAACTTAAAGAGCCGAGATGAGTTTAGTTGGACCTCAGGGTGTGTGTGTCAGGGAGTACTGTGACTCACTGTGCTCTGGTCACTGCTTTAGAACATGCTTCATCCTGACATTAGCAGTGAATTTGAGAGCACACTGCTAGCTTTAAAAGACAAAGTCCTCTTCTGCTTCACGAGATGGTCTGGAGCCGTTCAGAGCTCGCACACGTGCTGGATGTTAAAAGTAAATTAAGAGGTCAAACGTCGCCTGGTGTGTGTGTTTTATGATTTATCTTAGGGATGCACGATATATCGGCCACCATATCGGTATCGGCCGATAAATGCTCATTTTTTCTGTTATCGGTATCGGCCTGATAAGAAAATTTGGCCTATATCTTAAAGCCGATAAATAATGCATTATTTCCTTCAGAGACACTTCAGATGCGCGCTGTTCGTTTGCAGCTCAAAGTTTTATGATTTATCTTAAGTCGCTTTGGATAAAAGCATCTGCTAAATGACTAAATAAAAATAAATAAATAAATAAATCTCAGTGAAATCACTCATCCAGACCCAACACCAGCTGAAAGTTTCAGAGTCACAACAACATGAGCTGCTTATATCTGCCAAATGCATCATGTTTGCACAGTGACCTATATCTCTGTCCTGCCTGAGAGAAAAAATTTACTTGGATGAAAAAAGATGAGGGACAAGGGAATCCGTTTGGGAAGGAATGTATGTCAAAGCACTAATCGGACAGGATTTGTGTTCAAAACAATTAAAATATTTAGTATTAAATTAATAAAGTATTCAAGAAAGGTCCAAATAAAACCAAAAGTGCTGTGTTTACATTCCATAAAACGCCATAAAACCACACGCAAAGAGATAATGTACAAAGAAATGGGATGTATTTGTTGGGACATGTCACCTTTCCTTGTAAAACCGCATCTGTAAACACATATCATCACCTCGTAAAACACTTCAGCTGTATTCTCTTCCTGTGTTTAACCCTAGCGAATAAAATCACAGACTCCCCCATATGCTCACATGCTGTATTGCCGGCCATCCTGACCACACACACTCCAATCACTTCTGTTGCCATGGTGACAGGCCTGTACTCTACATTCCTGGGATATTTCAGGAAAAGGAAGTGTGAGAATTCTTCAGATCTTCTGTGATGAATCACTTGCTCTAGGAAGGCGTTTATCCATTCACTGGGCCTACAAAATACCCTCAAGCTTAAATTGTAACCTTATTTTTAGACTGAAATAACAGTAACACCATCATAAAGTTACATGGGACCTCTTATAAAATAAAAATGCATTTTTGAATGATTTTATCGTTAATTTATCATTTTAATAATATTACAACTTAAAACAACTGTTTGTTTAAAAAAAAAATTTTTTAAGTTATTTATTCTTGTGATGGTTAAGCTCAATTTTCAGCATCATTACTCCAGTCTTCAGTGTCACATGATCCTTCAGAAATCATTCTAATATACTGATTTGCTGCTCAAGAAACATACCTTATCATCAATGTTGAAAATAGCTGTGCTGCTTAATATTTTTGGTGGAAACGTATAAATTTTTTTAGGAGTCTTTGAATGGTTGAATTCTATACTGTAATAACTTGCTGGTTTATAACGGCCACTTTTCAAGTCCCATCCTACATTTTTTGTTATTTATTATTGTTTTACTCAAATACATCAGATAATGAAAGAAAAATTGGATGTGATTCTTGCAAAACTATGAAAAGATCTTGTTTCAAAAGACGATTAAGGTTAAAATTAAATTGAAATTGAACGGCACTGTAGAATGGACAGGAAGAGCAAGAAAGAAACATCGGCCAGTGAGTAAACCTGCATATGGACGTGTAGATCTGATGACAGTGAGTTGACAGTGATGAATGCAGTTGTCACTGCTGCCCGTCACATTCATGACACTAACAGACCTTCAGGCCTCGTAAACTACCTGAAATCCTTCACTCTCACTCAAATGTGTCTGTTCTTTCTCACTTCAGTGCTCTGTTTACTGCTTGCTTGTCATATCTACTTCTTCTAAATGATGAGCACTTCCCCACACGTCTCGTATATCTTGCTTTTCTCAAGTTCCCTCATTCGATATGTTTGTTGTTGTTCTCTCATTATCTCATGCTAAAGATCCTCCTTTAAGTCACAAACTCATTCCAACTAAATTGAAATGGTCATTTATCCACCATTAATTGGTCATTCACCAAATTTGAAAAGCATTAAAGGGATAGTTCACCCAAAAATGAAAATTCGGTCATTAATTAGGCCTACTCAACCCTCATGTGGGTCCAACAACGTCCTTACTACCTTTCTGGGCCTTGAACATGGTAGTTGCGTTGGTGTCTATGCAGGGTCAGAAAGCTCTTGGATTTCATCAAAAATATCTTAATTTGTGTTCAGAAGATGAACGAAGGTCTTACGGGTTTGGAACAACATGAGGGTTGAGTAGGCCTAATTAATGACAGAATTTTCATTTTTGGGTGAACTATCCCTTTAACATTTTGGTGAGATGTCTATTTCTTTCTGCAACTTCAGAAACATTTCTACTTTTAAAAGGAAGATAATCTGGATTAGAAGTCAAGAAAAGAGGAGAAAATTAAGTTTTAAAGCACCCCTGCAAAAACAGACAGAGAGACGTGACTGAGGATTTGGGGAGAGAAATGAGAGATTCCAATCAGTCCTCCGGAATAATTCATTGGATAATGTTCATTAAATTGAGTCACCAGATTACTAAACATCTACATTGCCTTTTTCACACTGCGAGAACAGAATAAAAGATAAAGAAATTTCACTGACGGATAAAATTAAGAGCACAAATAAGCATTTGTAGGGCAACCTCTGCTAGAGACAGAAAAGTGCAAAGATATGCACGTTAATATCTGTGCATTTCAGAGGGCAAACATCTTTACATTTCATATCTATCTTTTTTCCATGTGCATTCACCCTGCCAGAGAGCATTTGATGTTGCTCTCTCATCTGGCTGCTCCCTGCCAGCTTTTCTGAGGTCAGGCCCCCTAATAACAGGGTAGAGAAAACCAGAAGCTCACGCAACACACAGAAGATCTTCTGAAAGAGAGAGACTGAAAAAGCACAAAAGCAGACTGGGAATATACAGTCATAATTAAAAACAAATGTTTCTAATAATGATACTGCATGTGAGTGGGGGGGGAATAATATTAGACATCTCTTCCTCAACTGCTGGATGGAAACGCCAAGATGCGCATAAATTCTAAAAATGCACATTAAAAAAAAAAAACTTATGCACACAACTGAGTAGGATAAACTTTTTATCCGATAAGAAAAAATGTGCATAAACTACGATGGAAACACATTTACCGAATGTGCATTGAAAAAGTATTGTGTCTTTGCGCTATGAGACGGGATAAATTGACTAACCAGTGGACCGATCTCGTTCACAGCATCTATATGTTGTTTTGGTCGTTCTGAAATGCCTGAGGAAAGTCTGTCATCAAAGTATTTCTGTATAATTACTGTCTTACATGACTGCGTTCCCAAACAGCAGGCATTTTACCTCTAAAAGCAATGACCGCATTTATTGTGTTACGTCTGCTCTCGCTGAAGCGCAAGTAATTTATTACATATGAAAATGATTATATTCAGTGGCTTCTCCTAGTTTTCTTAAGAGATATTTAGTGCCAGTTTATCAGGAAGTGACGATTTTGTTCTCTTTGACCCGTTGGATGGAAACGGTGGTTTATTCACAAATGTTTTAAGCAATATTCCAGTTTTCCGCATAAGTTAAATTAGCATCTTTGGATGGAAACATAGCTTGACTACCATCAACTATTCTCCAAAATATCATCTTCTGCATTCAAACAGAAGAAAGCAGGGTGAGCAAGTGAGGACAGAATTTTCATTTTTGGGTAAACTATCAATTTAAGATTAGAGATGCACTGATCGATCGGCCAGGGATCGGAATCAGCCGATTTTCCTCATGATCGGCCTGGATCGGTGATCGGCCGGTCAGTCTCACTTCTTTCCGATTTAGAGCCGATCCGTTTTGTTACCAGCGGCACAGGCAATAACGTCAGCCACGCATTCTTGCTCTTTTCTCTCCCACGACCCATTTTCTCTCACACACGTCTCATTCGCTCCGGTTAAATAGTGCTTGTATTGCTCATTATTTTAGTCATTCCCGCAGGTTTCGCGCTTAAACCAAACGCGCGCGCACCACCACTGATCTATATTAGTGGAGCACACAATCTGCGCTCAGTCTCAAACAGCTTGTGAGCCACAAAAACCAAAATGAGTGTCTAACTGCGCTAAAACATTCAAATACATAAATTATGTCAAAATGCCCGTTTTGGCGAGTATCCAGTTAAACACAGTCAGTTTTGGAACATTAAATAGTTGAGAAAGAGAACGCATGTTGTGCAAAAATATATTGGGTCCATGGATAAACTCTTAAAGGGACCGCAGTCCAATATTTATGCTACTGTCTGTCATGTTAATCAAAGAACAAAAGAAAAAGAAAATAATTTTCTGCTCTTGACTGAATACGTTTTATAACTTTAATGGTAAGCATTAAACTGTATTTAATTTTTACAATGAAGACTACAGAAATTAAAGTAATCAAATGTAAAATAACACTGGATGTGTTATTTTACATTTGATTACTTTAATTTCTGTAGTATTTCTTAACTGAATAAAAACTTACTTAACCTGAAAAACTTAGTTTCATAGCTCTCTTTATTCTATTGCATTTATCTGTGCTATTGTTTGCAATTTTTTTTATTTGTCCTTATTTTATTACTGACTTTTTACTTGTATTTTTTTTATGAAAATAAAACTTTGCGTTGAAGAAAAGTAGATTTTTGTTTGTATATGCTGTCAATTATAGTTCTTAGACAGAAAATCGGAATCGGCAAAAATCGGTATCGGCAGATCACACTAACAAAAATCGGAAATTGGAATGGGCCAAGAAAATTGCAATCGGTGCATCTCTATTTAAGATGGATTTGATTGATCATACCTTCAGGCAACCCACAGATTAATTGCTTTTTAAAACTGTGCAGTTTTATTTTGCACATCTCTAACCACCGTAACAGAAAATAATCAATTATCAATTGTATCAATATCAATATCAGTTATATTTATTGAAAAAGGGAGTTTAAAGTTTAATTTCTAAACTTTCTTTACCCACCATAGCTACAATTTTTGTCATTTTTCTGGCCCTCAGAGCAGCACTTTTTATTTCAGAAGCTCATCAATCTCAATCAACCATTTCCCCACCTGAGCAATTTGAGGTCCTGACCTACAACTTGATCTGATCAGGGCAGCTCGACTTCTCTAGACCACCCATTTCATGCCAGCCTCTCATTCTGCTCTACCACTCTGTCTTCGGAGTAACATATTCCTCCTCAAATCCTCTTTTAACTCACTTCTTCTGGCCACCTCATCGCCATACTCTACATAATAAATGCCTGTCCCTCACCCGTTCCTTCTCCCACCCAAATTCTATCGGTTTCCTACTATAATCACACCCATGTGCTGTCCGACACCAAAATAACTGGACATCATTAAGCCTTACAGATCATCTTGTCTCTGTGACAATCTGAGGTCCATATAGGGCTATGAGAAGGCAATAAAAACCCAAACACCTTTTAAACATCTTTGGTTTGAAATAAGAAAGGGAGCATAATGAGCTAAAATGGCTGGAGCTTGGCAAACTTTTTCCAAACTAATCATAAAAATGAGTGCGTTAGCATCAGACTCAGACTGACTGAGTTTTCCGTTATTGAAATTCCTGAGTCTCCGTTATGACCGTTTCAACTCCAAGAAAAGAGGAGGAGACCAAACACAGTTTAAAAAGTCCAACATGAGTGCCTACACTAAGCCCTAATACACAGCAGCACATACTGCAATCCAGTGAGCCAAAACCCTTTTAAGTACCTTATGTTGTACTATCCCACTTCTCCTCTCCCCCCCCCCTTTCTTCATTTAAAAGACAGGCAACACACAACAACTTCAAATCTTATAAAGTAACAAAACCTTTCACTTTAAGTGTGTGGTATTATCCAATGTTCATTTTCATTTGAACAAACCGTCTTTGCCCAAATGTTCTAAAAGTTAAGTAAAGGTTGTGGACATCAATGTTACCTCAAATAATGCCGCATGTGACAGGTGCACTATTACTTTTCTAAGCATTTAGATTTAGTTTTTTGTCTGGCAGACAATAAAGGGGCTACAAAATAAAAAAGAAAAAAAATTTATTCTTAATAAAATAAAATAAAGATAAAATAAAAATAAGGGGGACACAAGCCACATTTAGGGACCAGAATATATCATATTTGGGACAGTTAGGAATGCACTTGAAAGCTATAACACCCATGTAATCAGGGTTTGGCTGGTTAGCATGATCTAGTTATCTTCTGCTGGTAGATGTTGCAAAAAAACATCTCTCAATTTAAAATTAGCCATGCTAGAGACAAATAGATTTTTTTGTGCAAGCAACATTCAAATATATTCTATTTCTTTGTATTACAGGATATGTTTTCCACTTAAAAAAAACAATAATAAAATAAAACAAAATAAAATATAATAAAAATTTTAAAAGTGATCAGCCTCTTTGGTGCCTTGCATGTCACAAATCAGGATAAATTACTAAATAGGTTTGAAAGGGTGTTAAAATGCTAAAAACTAGCTTAATTTGTTGAATGCTGTGGAGATTTAGGTCTATATTCAGACTTACTATAGCACTGTAACGCTTCGATCCAGGCCTATCTTGTTTGGACAGTCTCCTGTGACTGTGAAGTCAGAACAGCCTATGAGCACATGTTCGTGTATCCGTTGGTCATGTGCTCTGTGGGTACTGAGAGGGGCAAAGAGTCTTTGATAGGGTGGGTCATGGCATCTATTTATAGAAAGCACAGCTGCGGGACCCAAGCAACTTATCTGTGTCAGGATGTTTGCGAGAGAATGTGTAGCCTATTGTGCGATAAATACTCCATTTATAACATTACAATGCCTGAACTTATACGAGTTTGTCTAAAGCTGTATTTTGTACTATGGTAAAAAGGTTGCAAGTGGTTCAGTCTCTCAATGGAAGCCATTTTGGATTAAATATTTAGGGACAGCAGTTATCCTTTGGCACAGAGTCATGAATGCTTCCTCCAGGGGGCTCATGTTCGTAAACTGGTTGACAGAGAGAGGTGAGAATGTGAGAGATTACAGCAGCTGAGTCGTGCTGCTTTACCCAATAATCAAACAGACAGGTGCTCCATTAGCCAATCAGCAGCAAGCAAAGATCAACAGCAGCCAATAATCAAACATGTAACCTTCAGATCATTTAAAACAAGGGTATTGATGGTCTACAGTTTGTAAGCAATTAGGTGGTTCTCAGGCTCATCAAAACAGCTGATATCTTTGACTACAAATGACTCGCACAATAAAACACAATTACAACCAAACTATAATATTATAATTTCTGCAGTAAGTGCAGTATGCCAATTTTCTGTATGCAAGTGCAAATAACCATACTCTTGAGACAACAACTGGAAATCACTTCCAGAATGAAACACGGAGGCTCATGTGACAACAATGTAGCATACTGACATATTTGCCATAGCATACTGCTTCACATAACCTAGTATTCAATTCCAAACATAGCCAAAGGCACAAACACAGCTGTTTTTCAGGAGCTATTTGCATGTTTGAGCTGAGAAACTATACACATATTCAAACAAAAAGCATTCACTATTATGAATACAAAAAATAATAGTTGCTCAGAAATGTTTGCAGGAAATAATGCAACAGATGGTGGGTGAATTATGCATCACGTTACACTATACAGAGCAAATTCACATCAGACTCTCGGCTTTGTTGTTACAGCACTACCAAGATGTCACTTCAACAGTCAATATAAAAGAAACAGTTCAAAAACAATTCACCATTTATTTGAGCCCTTGTTATAGAGAAATATTGAGTTAAACACTGCTGTTAATCCCACAAAAAGAGTGTGTTTCTAGTTTTATTACGTGTAAAATGACATTATTGCTGTTGTTAAACCAAATCAAAATCCCTACTACTAAAAAATGCTGTCATTTTAACCAAGACCCTCATTGTGCCATTATTAATACATTTCATCTGATCTTCATATATTTCAAAAGATAAATAACTACTTTATCAAATGAGTAGCTTGACCATCTAAGCTACTTTAAAATATGAGTAGCTTGGCAAGCTACAGTTTCACTTCCCCAACGCTGGATACTATTACTTTTATAGTAGTATGTATTTGGAGAAGCATACTTTAGGGTAGTAAAACCTTCCTTACAGCAAGCACAGGCCATAAAAGTGTTCATGACAGAACTGCTGGATGTCTCGCTCTGAAAACACTGGCAGATTCCTCCCTATTGCGCACATGTGGTTCATTTTAACCCCACGAGTGTGAACTGTCAACATTTCTGCGGCTCTGGGAGCAGCGATTTCCTGACTCAAAATCATCATGTCAGAGATGTAAAGAATGTGTATCATACACAACATATGCTCCCGATCATTGCCAGCGAGCTATGTCCACACTATGGACAAAGAAAAAAGTTTATACTAATGGACGAATGGCTGATCAGTTGTCTGTGTATACAAAACGTCAAACATCGTTTGATGTTTATCCAGCAGACATGATATTTGCTGTGCTTCTTTTGCAGAAAGAGACATCCAGTCAAAACATCAAACAGAGACAAGAACCCTCAAACACGTCTTTTCTTTCATGATAATGTACAGACAAAACAAACAAAGCCAAAACCTGCCAAGCAGAAAAACACAGGTGAAAGTGAATAGCAAAATTAGATGTTTTTTTAGGTTGTGATGAAACTTGAGGTTTACTGGCCAATCAGACTCAAGAACACAGCATGAACAAACTATCAACAGTTTTGATGGTCTTTACCTGTTATTTGATTGGAGACATCGGCTTTGGGCTCACATTTTGAAAGCGAACAATCTATGAAGAAAAAACAAAAAAAGATGAGTTAGACCAACTAAAGATAGTCTGTAAAATACGAGCTTCATTATAGTTGATAGTTATGATTTTTAGTGTGTATTATTTTAAGAACATTTTTTATTAATAATAATAAAGAAATAAAATGAAAAATTAAGTAAAATTAATCAGAGTCTGCAAAATAGCAGATTCGTAGATTCTCATAAGTTTCAATAATATGATTTTTTTATAAATCAAGTTCAAGTTCACGTTTATTTATAAAGCACATTTAAAATCAACAAGCTTTGTACCAAAGTGCTGTACAATTTATACACATAATTAAACAACATCAAAAGCAACAACAAATAAATAAATAAATAAACTCACAAGATACAAATAAAAGCATGCAAGATAAACCATAAACAACTTTATAACCCCAATATTCTCAGGCAACATCATAGGCTAAAGAGAATAAATGAGTCTTCAATCTAGATTTAAAAGTGTCCAATGTGGGAGAGGATCTCACGGCAACTGGAAGTGCATTCCACTGTTTAGGTGTTGCAACTGCAAAAGCTTGATCACTCTTAAGTCTGTGTTATACTTTCCGCATGAGCAATCCAGACGCGTACACGGACAGAACAGACGCGGACTACTTGTATTTACACTACCAAAAGCATATGATGATGGTCTGATGGTCCGCTCTGCGGACATGTTCCATACATGCGCAGTAGATCGGCTTGAACAGTAAACAAACATGTGAACAAACAATTGCCCACAGTTATTGCACATCTGGCTGTCTTTTATTGCTGGGCGGTATACCGGTTCATAACGAATACCGGTGTTTATTTTTGTTATGATATGAATTTTTAAAATACCGCAATACCAGTGTATGTTGCTTAAACAACGTTCGGAACGCGGCACTGTTTGAAAGGGATCCCTTTTCACTGTTGCACTGTGGTGAGGGAACAGCTGTATGTGTTACTAAGCGTGAAAGTTCCGAAACTGAAGCTGTAGAACTAATAGAACATGATGGCACAGAAGAACTCATCCACAATATTCACATTGACCGCAACAATTATCCACCGCCCCCTGCCATCAGCTCCCGCGTCTCACACACACACACACGAGCATGACTTTAGCACTAGATTTACTTTAGTTTTAGAAACTTTCAGACCCTTTTAGCGGCTTTTTTCCATAGAATATTCATACTGACAAACCTAGCGACTTTTTTGGATAAACCTTAGCTATGGTTCAGTTGGAAGATTTCGGCAGTGCTGTTCCGTGAACGCGAGGTCTGACTTTCCCGGAGAAGTCTAACACCTGTCGCTTACTGATTGTTTGGAATTATATATATGAGTGTAGTTCGTCTGTTAATATCACATGCACTTTTTTGCTTGTTGTTTTTTTTTTTTTTTTGTAACTCAGACGCAGGCAGTGCGCTGCATGAGACAAAAAAGTAATATAGCCAAAACAACCGCATAGCCGCTCTTTAGTGTAGATGCATGTTGATTGTTAACGTATTAGTCACTATTTAGTGTGGTATTTTTTGACAATATTCACTTATCATGACAGTAAAATAGGGCATTCTAAGTCAATATACTGCAGTATTTCCTCTCTCAATCAGTAGAAAATATGGTTAACACCCAGTCATGCATGAAAAAAAAATACCGTCATGTACCGTGAAACCGGTATAATTTTGAAAAATACCGTGATATAAATTTTTGGTCATACCGCCCAGCACTACTGTCTTTATATTGTTTTATTGACGGATTGTACAGGTTCGAGTAGCAACGGGCTTCTTCACACAGCCTTCGCAGTTGGTGCTTTTGTCACAAAAAATGGGAGGCACGCAGATGTCTGCCCAGAGCCTCCGCGCACACTCTCCGATGACAATTTTTTATGTCACGCATACCATAGTGGACCCTAGCGGACTCACGCACATGGAAAGTATAACACAGGCTTTAGTCTTTAAACGAGACCAGGGGAACAGAAAGAAGCAATTGGCTACAAGAGCGGAGAGATCTTGACACAGAATATGGTTTAAGGAGATCAGCAATATACTGAGGTGCTAGCTCATGCAGAGCTTTATAAACAAGCAGCAAACCCTTCAAATCGACTCTGTATTTAACTGGTAGCCAATGCAAGGAAGTGAGAACATGAGTAATGTGCTCTCTCTTCCTAGTGCTCGTCAAAAGTCTAGCTGCCGCGTTCTGGACCAACTGCAAACGATGTATAGAGGAATAATATAAACCCATATATAGTGCATTGCAGTAATGTAATAAGTGCATGGATCACTACCTCTAGGTCATTTGTTGAGAGGAACCGTTGTAATTGTAATTTGGCGATGGATCGGAGATGAAAGAAGCTTCCTTTCACGACAGAATTTATCTACTTGTCAAATAACAAATCAGAATCAAAGACAACGCCTAGGTTCTTGACTCTGTTGTGCAGTGTTACTGAACATAAATAAAATAAAACAAATTATAAAAACAATAATTAAAATAATAACAAATTTTTATACATTTGTTAAAACAAAAACACAACATAATAAAATAAAAAGAATACTATTAAAAATAAAGAAAAAGCTTCTTGCCTTCCAAGAAGCAACATTTTAGACAAATTCTAAGGCAGCAATTTGTAACCTAATTTGTAACATTTTGCAGAGTAGGCAAACCCAGAATACACTGTGATTAGATTAATGAAAAAAATTCAAGATGGTAGAAAATATAGATTAAGAACTTATTAATTATTGAAAAATACCAATTAAATACTTTAATACAACTGAAAATACACACGCAGCCAAAGAGATGACGGAGACGTGCAAGTAAAAGTGCACAAAAGCAGTGTCTATTTCGTTCTCAACATGAACAAACTACAACAGATAAAGCTGTCAGCTGTGTGGATATTGGCAATATCGTTAAAAGTTCTCGCTTATAATCATTACTAATATGGCTTCTTCTTAGTCTATATGCTGTGATCTGTTAATGCTGTAGCGTCTGGACCAATCAAACACACAATATATATTTTGTTTTTATATTTAACAAATACTCTGTAACCCCCCTCAGTTA
>NW_015505352.1:668159-672086 GCF_001515645.1 Sinocyclocheilus grahami
TCTGTACTGAGCTAAACTTTAACCCTTTCCTATACCAACTGTATGTGTGTGTGTGTGTGTGTATGTTAGACCAGTTTATGTGTTTATGTAGGATGTTAGACCAGTTTATGTGTTTATGTAGTATGTTGGACTAGTTTAAGTGTTTATGTAGTTAATAAAACCTTACTTGTATCACACTTGACGTGTTCATTGTTTGCTCATAACCGGAGTCACTAATCATGCAGATTTACGCTACAAGCTTGGTAGAATTGTACAGTAAGAAAGTTATTTCCCTTAACCAGGAAATTAACGTTCTTAGAATTGACAAGACAGTTGACCCTGAGAGGTCAGCTAAATATCTACAGCGGATCTAAAATATGCATAGTTAATTATAACTAGTTATGGTTAATTATTCATATTTCACATGAGCTGATTCATTACAATGCGTTAACTTCATATTATTTGAAACGCACTTGCCGTCCAATAATCGCAAAAGGCTTTGTGCTTTGTTACTTTTCAATAAATAAAGTATCAGCTATAAATTATGCCTAATTCATAACGAAGTTCTAACAATAAATACAGTTTTGACACTCTTTAATGAAGCAGGATCGATCGCTTTAGCGCCTCAGTTCAAGTGGTAAGTGAACCCATTATATCTTTCTCTTTACTACTATAGTACAAAATGAACATGAATGAACATCAAGGGCTATTTTATAAGGGAGCCTACAGTATAACTTACTGAAATGTCTCATGTAAAAGCTCATTCAGTGTTTCAAACTGTGGAAAATGTGTAAAGCTTGTAAACATTGCAACGTAATAATACATTTACCTCAGAATAACCATTCAGTTTCCATAAGATCATCAGTCAGCTAAAAAAATTACTATAAAGAGGAGCATTTTGCTATATTTATGCGCTATTGCTAGGGATGTAACGATTCACCGCGGGCCGGTTGAAAATCGATTGAGATGCTAAACATATCGCGATTCAATTAGGGGTAAGAGTTTATATGAATGTATGTCTGAGGGGAACTTACTGTCTTTAGAAAAGTTTAGATGGTATTTTTTCTATTCATCTTGCCATAAGTGCAGCGCTGCTTTGTTTACAGCTGAAACCAAGGAACCGCTTTAAGCGCCACCTGCTGGCAGAGAGTGAATCTGCGTCTCATTCAGCTCGTCTGCTGTTTCTGTTTCATGCTGATATTTTTATGTATAGTTTCACAAAACTGAAGGCAAATTATTCTGTTTTTGCTTCAAATTTCGAAATTATACAATCTAATTTAGTTTAAAAACGGCTCATGTTGCATGTATGCAGCATCTTTGTTTGGATCATGATTAAAATCCAGTGGTTGCCTCAAATTTTAAATGGAAAGAGCACAAACAAAGCCTTATTTTGTTTATATGAAGAGATTTATTTTATTTGTGTTATTTATTTGATTTGGTGCTTGTTTTAAAATTTCAATTTAGTTTAGTTTTTTGTTATTTACATTATATTTAAATTTAGTTATTTCGCAGACAGTATGATTGAAATGATTGAAATGAAATAATAAAATAAATAAAACATTTATTCTGTGGCACCTAAAAAAAAAAAAAAATTCTTATAGGAGCCAATGGTTTCTTCCTCGATTTTTTTTGTCTGGAGCCCTGAATGCTGACTAGTGGTCGACCGATATATCGGCTGATATTTGGCATTTTTTAAATATCGGCACTGGCCGATAAGTTTTCCTGTTTGGCCGATGCGTTTGAGGCAGACTTTTATTTTGACGGCGCTGAGAACGACAGCGCCTGAACACAGTGCTCACATTCTCCCTCTTGTTCTCTGTTGTCATTAACAGTTATGTCTAAATACGGACAGAAGTCTGTCTAATAATCAGATAGAACGGTTAAACAAAGGAATTAAAATGTATACAAAAAGTCTTATAACGATTGTTTTTATATTATTAGTAATAGAAAGGCAAACATTATAATACTTTCTTGTTTGCCATCAGCATTCAGCAAATACACATTTATATCATTTAAACAAATCTTTGAATGTCTAATAAACATCTAATTTCAAAAACCTTGCAAACTTAGTCGGATCCAGTTGTGAGATCTTGTGAAGTGTGCATGTGTGTATCCTGCATGATCGCGTGTTCTCTGCTTGACAGTCGATCCGTGAATTGAATGCTGACAGAAGGAGAGTTCAGCTTCACTGGAGATGTGCGATTGACAAACTTTAAACTCGTGATTTTAAATTATGCTGCGCTTTATGCATTTACCCACTGTCATATTCCTGTCATTTTCACTGTGTGCTGTATGTAAAATGAGTGTTACCTTGGCTTTATTTGAAAAAAATATGATTAATGCACACATACTTCCCAGAATACTGAGTGCCCTGTTGGTTACAGTGTTTACTTCCTTTTTAATTATATTTTTATTAAATATTTATTTATTTGTGAAAAATACTGTAATCTAAAATATGTTTAACACATTTATTTTTTAAATAATTTTTCAAATGATTTAAAATTTCTTAAATATTAATTAAAATAAATAAAATTATATTGGATTTATATCGGCCATCGGCCACCCTGCTTTCCAAGATATCGTCATCGGGTATCAAAAAACCAATATCGATCGACCATTAATGCTGACTAAAGCCTTTTAAGATCTTTAGTGCTTGTGGTGCCTGGGGATGTTTTTTTAATTCTCTCAACAGATAACAGATGAGAAGCACATTTAACTAACATCAGTTTTAACTCCATGTGCTTCAGTTCTCCTTTCCTGGCGAATTAACACCACACCCAAGCTCTGGAAACATGAAAACTGTCTTTGCTTCATGCTGACCTGCTCCAGTGACCCTAAAACATGCTCATGTTGGCATGGAGGTTAAGCTTTGAGTCTGGACACCAATCACTGGACTAACCCAGCAGAGGTTCTGACCTCTATATCACACATAAACTGCCTGACAGAGAAGAATCATGGGAAGCTTCTGTTTTATAAGGATGCAAAAAGCATGTGTTACTGGCACATGTTGCATGTAGTCACATGCTTACGGGCAAAATATGGAGCATGTGAGGGCAGGATGAAAGAGGAGCATGTGCAAAAAGATTCAAAAGGAAAGGTTGTACTTTCTTCATGCCAGTTTAGCAAGACCAGCTATTTACTGCATTCACAGCTTAAAAGTGAAGCCATGCAGCTTGCATACGTCACAAGAAAAAAGCCTATACTTTTCAGATCAATGGCATTTTAATAAAAATTACCAACTCAAAGTAAATAAATAAAAAAGAATTGAATTTATCATTGATAAAGCATTCACAATATGATAATTAAGATGCTTTTAGAAAAAATACTGAATGAATATCCATTTCATATTCTATAAACAAAAGCTATAACTGGTCAAATTAAATGCTTTTGTAGTTAGTTCACAAGCTAACCAATCAGCCGACTGGCTTTGCATACCACTAGCTGATATGCCTGCTAAAAAAGGTGAGAGCATTGCGCGGATCGGGGGCATGCTCCACACGGAATTTCTTTTGAAGACATTTGCTTTAGTTTACATGCTCATTTGTAGTTACTTCAAGGTGTTGTTTTTTTTTTTGTTTTTTTAATACCTTGTATGTCCAAAACTGTAATTTTTCACAAAAACAAACAAACTTTTTTAAAATCTTGTTGCAACATTTTACAAAAATCAAGATTGAATACATTTGGTCAAAATCTAATGTTTTAAAAGATGAAGTGCTATGCAGGCTATTTAAGACAATACTGGCTGATTAGACGGCAATGCTGACCTAAAATGCAAAATGTTTGCCCTCTCTCTCTTCACCGTTCCCACATCTCAGACCTCAAATACATAAAATATTACCCTTTTCAGGCATAGATTTTGAATTAAAGATTAAAGAAAATACTATACAAAACTTATCGAAACAACCAGTTCATTTACCCTTGTAAGACCCCCCCCCCCCCCCCCCACCC
>NW_015505352.1:672899-712927 GCF_001515645.1 Sinocyclocheilus grahami
TAATCGGCATCGGCCGATTGTGCTGCAAATTAGGCCGATTTATAGGCAAGTGCACCGGCGGGCAGCTAAGCGTTGTTGCGGAACTCCCTCTGAGGCTGCGTGAGATGGAGCAGCTCACACTCTGCAGTCGCAGCTTGTTCGCACACAGCTTCAGCTAATGGCAGGGCAAAACAGACCATTTCGAAAGCGGAATTACGTTTTACCCTACTAGAATTGATGCCGGAAAGTGATCATATTCATAAGTGCAACAAGTCATTTGCATGTGAAAGTAGAAACACGTTCAGTTCAGACGAAACTTCTGGGCTGATTATGACGTGCATATTAACTTTCCTCATGAAATGGGTCTGTGGGCTGTGTAATGTGTGTGAAATCTTTTATTTTTGTTATCACTATGGCAATTTGACTTATAGCAGTGTCCAGTGTTTCCTATACATTGAGTTATTTGTGGCGGCTCATCACAATATCAATTTATTTATTTATGATTTACACCTTTAGGCGCCAGGGATTTTTGGAAAAATGCTGGATTTTGACATCAAGATTTTAAAAGCTTGTGGCTTGAAAGGGATTAAAGATAGAGATTTACTGTAAATTAGAAAAACGTTGGGCATGACCGAAAGTTTATGTGGGGTGTATTTTCCATGACATTCTAATTTATTGAGATGCACCTGTATATATATATATTAGTATTTTAGTCTGGCGAGTAAACAAAAAAATATACTATCCAATGGCGATTCAATTGCCATGGTGTCCGTAGAGGGTTGTAGAGTCAGAATGGGCGAATAACATTTGCAACATCCTCACAGTACAACTTTTTATTAGCCATTTGGCGATTTTCTCTCACAAATCTCACAATTTACTCGCACGCTATGAACTGCTTCCGCATTAATGACACGATAGCTCACTTGCTCTGCTATTTCCTCGAACACTTTGAATAGGAACGTGACGTAATTTTGGTCTAGAATCGAAGTACTACATGTCTGCCATCTAGTGGTAGGGAATACAAATGAGATATTACACCATATTAGGAACTACAGTCTATTTTATTAAGTATGACGTCTTGTCGCAATTTTGCGACTTTGGCGCTACGAGGGTTAACGCCATGTCAGCATCAGTGGCTATATTCGTCACAATATCAAAACTGACCACCACAAATAGATTTTACAAAAGGCTTATACTTCGTTGAATAAAATGAGCACTTCACGTTTCAAAATTAAAATGCAGCGCGGGTGTTTTTATATGAATGTATCTTTGAAAAGAACCGACTGCCTTCAGAAAAAGCTTCGATGTCATTTTCATTTCGTCTTAACTCTAATGCCTGATAAAGTGGAGTTTGTGAGAGCAGCGCTGATTTGATTACAGCCGTTACCGGGGAAACCGTTATATCTCCAGCTCCCAAAGCGCCTCCTGCTGGCAGAGAATTAATTTGCAGTCTGTGGGAAACACTGGTGTCTGTCAGCAAACATAAACAAAAAGCATACTGTTTTGAGAAGGTGCTTAAGTTTTGAGCCATGTATTATTACTGTAAATTGGGCTACTATTACTATTACTATCTTGTACCCTGCAATTATCATTTGCTCAAACTCACTTTTATTACATGAGTTAAAAAAAAAAGAAAATTGGACAAACATATCGGCCAAAAAAATTAGCTTCATATATCAGGCATCGGCTGCCCTGATTTCTAAATATCGGCATCGGCCAGTGGAAAAACCCATATCGGTCGACCTCTCATTTTTAATTAGCTTTTTGATTTTCAGTTTTCATTTCTAATTTTCATTTAGGTTTTTCTTCACATTTTTTTTTATTATTTTTTATTATTTAAAAATATTGGTTTATTTTTAGTTTAGGATATGCAGCCAATCAGATTTACCTTTTTTTATATTTTGAAATATTAAAAATTTTAATCATTTGATTATTCAATACCTGGATCATTTTAATATTTGATACTGCTGTTAGATATCTGAAAAATACATTTCCTTTGTGGTTCAAATTCAACACCCAACTCAAAGAGAGGAACTCAATCACACGACTGCAGTCAGGCCATGTCACGTGACAAGAACAACATACCATCATTTAACGCTGGCTGCAATTACATGCAACGTTAGACAGAGGACATATGACTTCCCACTACATTTCTCAACAGGTATGTTAACAATGCTCTTCCTGGAACTCTTTGTGTTTGGTGTGCTGGGCTGGCTGGCAGGTGGGGGAGGGAAAAGCAAGAGACTTGCTGACAGAAAAGGGTCTCTCTAATCAGACACAGGATCTGAGGCGCAGTACACCCCCTCTCTCTTCCTCTCAGATCCTCTTTCTATCAGACACACACCACCACAACATCCCATCTGCATCTCTGATGTCACAGAGAGTGGTGCTGTGAGAAAATGAGGTGATAAAAGTGTTATAAAGGCCACACACATTATATACGTGCATAGTCATGGTATGAAGAACATGGTGATGGTATTTTAATATAAACCATGGTATTATTAGCATCTCAAACAACCCTCTACGGACACCATGGCAATTGAATCGCCATTGGCTAGTAGGGCTGGGTTATATGTCAAAAATATCTTATCAATAATCGCCTTTAAAAATATCGCGATATCCGATAATATTGTCTACATAAGCCCCCGCCGCGACAACATTGCCGACATGCACCATTAACACACACCATGTTCACTTTGGTCTTAATTATTGCCACAAAGTTTGGTTTTACTTTTCTTAGTTTGGACTTAAACTAACAGAAAACATTAGCTTTGCTGTTATTTTGGTGTTGCTAATAATTTCCACTCTGTTCTTATCAAATTTGTGTTTGAAATGAATTTCATTTTGTGAGGAGAAAATAATAGAACCCAATTTTAAGTTCATCATGGTGAAGTTGGACATTCTGGCGGTGATTGTAAGAATGATAAATGCATGTTGATGTCATATAATATTGTCTTGAATAAAATATGCCTATTTTCTGAAGTTTCTCTTTCTTTTTGGCTTTGTCGCCTGTGTAGACACATGAGTTTAATTTCCTTAATTATAACAATTGCAGCGTTGTTTTTAAACTTGTAGTCAAGCTATAACGTATTTGATATTTATCATATATGACTAAAATCATGAAAGGATTAAAAACTAATTCTGAGCAAATATGTTAAGGTTTTTTTTTTCTTTCTTTCTGATAGCCTATTAGTTCGGAGGTCTCTTTTGGCCCGTTTTTAATGAAATAAAAAATAACTGCTTTATTTATTTAGAAGCAGGGTAATTTAGAATTCCTTTTTGTGTTGTAATTTTTATAATTTTTTATTTTATTAATCTAAATACAACGCCAAACAAAATAATATTCAGTGTTGGGCTGCCGAATCTCCGAACGCGTGCATGTTGAGGGGCAAGCTGAGATATAGTACTATAATGCATTCAGCCAAATAAATTAAGAATTTATAGTGCTATATATCAGCTTAATTAAACAATTATATTGTATACACTGTATTAAAAATCTGTAAATTTATTGCACTAAAATCTGCGTATTTTAATTATACCTGTTTGTGGTTTTTCATTATGAAGTCTGTTTAAATAAATATTCAGAAACACATGCAGTGCTACTTTTTGTATTTTTTCTGTTTAACTTTAATTAAACTGCAGATAAAAATAGAATAGGCCTATACCCTAAATAAGGATAAATTATATTGGAATGCATCTCCAAAATAATCACATACGCAGATGCACGTTGCCATTACAGTAGTCAGCGCTGAACAACAGCAGTGTTTCCCCTGCCATTATTTTAGGGGGGCCACTGCTCTGAGAGTCACTTCATGAGCATTTGACCGTTTCATTTGAGTAAAACTATCATCATGTCATACACACACAGAAATGTAAAGGTATTCACGGCAACCCGTCAAAATAAAAGTTTGGTTTAACTTGAGGGCATTGGCAGAAATATATTACTGTTGTTGAGTAGAATGTACGTAACAGACTGCTACTACTAAAATTATTAAAACCTTATTTTTAAGGAATAAGCATTCAATATTTCTTCAATGTTTTAATTGTAATATTAAATTACCTTTATTTTCCAAAAAATTAAATTTGTTTAATTTTCATTACTTAAAAGATAGATTAAATTAATGTTTTATGCCTTAAAACAAAATGTAAATACACAACACAGAATTTCTGAGCAAAAAAATCATAAGGCTATTGTAAGAATAAATGAAACATGTTTTATGCTTTCAAATTAGACATGCTAAAACAGAATTTGGTTACAATAAAACATAAGGTTGGACAAATAAAACATTTTATAGGGCCCTAAACATAATATTTGTTAAACTTTTAATAAATTGATGTTAAATTGTTTAAGTTTTATGATTTTCACTAATTAGACATGCTTTTTGATTAATGATTAATAAAATGTAATTTAACCATTAAAAAGGAGTCCAGAAAAAACAAAAACCGGAATCTACCCCCCCCCCGGAATCTAAACGCAGCTTGTGTTTATCAGCAAGCCGCGGCACGTTTCTGAAGCGGCTCTCCACGCTGCATGGTTAAAAATAGTCTTTTGTGAGTTGTCACAGGGGACAGAACAAAAAAGTACATTTGTACAAAAGTACAAAAAAGTACAACCTCTGTTTTTGTTGAGGACGGAACAAAAACAGAGGTTTCCCCAGTAACAGCTGTACACAAAGCAGCGCTGAGCTCACAAACGCTGCTTTATCAGGCATATAACATGCAAGATGAAATGAAAATGACATCAAACATTTTCTAAAGATAGTCTTCTTTCAGAAATACAGTGATATAAAAACACCCGCACCTCGTTGATTTTTAAACGTGCAATACGTGCTCATGTTTATTCAACCAAGCCTTTTGGAAAATCCGTCAGTTTTGATATTGTGGTGAGCGCCACAAATAAATAAATGTATGGGAAACACATTCCACAGCACAACCACCTGAGCCCAACTTCAGTCTACTCATCACCTTAACTTTAACTGCCATAGCCAGACTGATAAACAAACACAGACCGGAAGTTAACTTCGGGCCAGGCGTGAGCGCCCATTGAAACGGTCTATATAAAGCTTGAAGCATCAGAATCGGCATCGGTATCGGCCAATCACCAGGACAAGAAATCGGTACTCAGTATCGGCTGCAAAAATCCTGATCGGAGCATCCCTACTTAAAAGCTGAAAAAATCCAAAGGAACTCTGTTATTTTGACAGGAAAATACAGCAAAGAATATCGTTTTCATGTAGCACGTCAATTCTGCATGTATGTAAGACTATCTCGCTCTCTCTGCTCTCACCAAAGCGACGGCGAGTCGTGCACCGTTACACTAGAGTTCACGGTACGTTAAATACAGGTGCGCTGCGCATTCATTGAGACGACCTGAAAAATAGCACAGATCGCTTGACGGAGAGTGAAACTCTGAAGCGCTCAGACAGTATTTTCGGCAAGTGAAAATATATCTGTGCTAAACTTATACTTAGCATCCAACTCACACACTGGCGAGTAAAATCTGAGAATTTTTTAGCCATTAGCTAATATTAGACATCATTTAGTCACCCAGAGTGAAGATTTAGTCACATATGCGAGTGATTTACTCGCAATGTAGAGGATTGTCAAAGAATACCATTACACTGGTAATAGTAAACTAGTGTTTGTATATATACCACTTCTGTATATACAGCCCCACGGAAAAAGAAACGATGGTGTGAATTTATAGACAAAAAGAGAATAGCAATGAAAACCTAAATAGAAATACAAGATATATAATAATATATCGACTAGGGGTCAGCGATATGACCAAAATCTTATATCATGATATGAGTAATTTTATTTTACAGTAATGATATATATCACAATATTGTTATTTTTGCTGTAAATAAGGTCTTTATGATATCAAAATGTTTGATATCACAGAAATTTCATAATTCTTGTCAGTCACCAGTGTCAATATCACAAAAAACTAATACTATCAATAAAAGAAAACCAAGCTCACTGAAGACAAGAAAACGGTAAGTGATTAAAAAAAGAATAAGAAACTAATTACAAGTAACAGGACAAAAAAAAACTACAGTAGAACAAACAAATAAGACATGCTACATAAATTGTATGAAGTAATAAAATGTATAAAAACTTTTCTTCACTGTGTAAATTAAATATTTTTATTAAAATTACAAAAGTGATTTAGTCAGGAGCAGTGGGAGATTTTCTCTCTTTTGTTGTTTGATTAACATGAATGACAGACAGCAGGGGACCGGTTCTTTTCAACGTACTGTGGCTTCTTTACTCTTTATTTGTGACTATGCTAATTTGCGCTGCGCTTGGTACTAGGGCTGGGTATCGATTCAGATGTCCCGATTCGATACGATTTCGATTCGCAAGCTCTCAATTCGATTCTTGGTTCGATTTCTTATTATATTCAGTTAATATAGTTTTAATACAAATGTTACTGATATTTCAAAAAAATTAACAGTAAACATCAGTTTACAAATGGCGAATTAATAAAAAGAAATTAAGAGCCACAGGCCTGTATTTTAAACCTATTCTTTTTTGTATAGGGTCATTTTTTAAACAATAATAGGGCCTAATAAAACATTCTTCTTAATTTTTCTGGTAATCAGATGAAGGCATAAAACTAGAGATGCACCGATTGCAATTTTCTTGGCCGATTCCGATTTTTTGTTAGTGTGATGTGCCTATACCGATTTTTGTCTTTTCCGATTTTCTTTCTAAGAACTATAACTGACAACATATACAAACAAAAATCTACTTTTCTACTATAAGAACAAATAAAAAAATTGCAAACAACAGCACAAATAAATGCAATAGAATAAAGAGAGCTATGAAACTAAGTTTTTCAGGTTAAGTAAGTTTTGATTCAGGTAAGAAATACTACAGAAATTAAAGTAATCAAATGTAAAATAACACATCCAGTGTTTCATGATACTTTCAAAATTAAAAAATTAAATAGATTAATGCTTACCATTAAAGTTATAAAACGTATTCAGTCATTTGTTCTGATTAACATGACAGACAGCAGCAAGAACATTGGACTGCGGTCCCTTTAAGAGTTTATCCATGGACCCGATATACAGTTACACAAAATGCGTTCTTTTTCTTTTTCCCCAAAACTGACTGCGTTTAACTGGATACTTGCCAAAACTGGCATTTAAAAAAAAAAATTATGTATTTGAATGTTTTAGCGCAGTTAGCCATTCATTTTGGTATTTGTGGCTCACAAGCTGTTCGAGACTGAGCGCGGATTGTGCGCTCCACTAATATAGATCAGTGGTGGTGCGCACGCTTTTGGTGCAAGCGCGAAACCTGTGGGATTGACTAAAATAATGTGCCATACAAGCACTATTTAACCGGAGCGAATGAGACGTGTGTGAGAGAGAAGGGGTCATCGGAGAGAAAAGAGAGAGAATGTGCGGCTGATGTTATTGCCTGTGCCGCTGGTAACAAAACGGATCGGCTCGGAATCGGAAAGAAGTGAGATTGACCGGCCGATCCGGGCCGATCATGAGCAAAAACGGCCGATTCCAATCCCTGGCCGATCGATCGGTGCATATCTACATAAAACATTAATTTAATTTAATTTATCCTAATCAAATGAAAATTAAACCCTTTTATTTTTTGGCAAACAAAGTGCTGCACAACAGAGGTTTACTGTTAAAATTAAAAAGAAAACAAATGTGATTATTCCTTTAAAAATAAAGATATATTAATATTTATTAGTAGTAGTAGCATTGTTGTTACATTGAGTCTTAAGACTGCTAAATAATAATATTTCTGATACAGTTTCTTCATGAAGTGACTCTCAGAGCAGCTGGAGAGAATATTTGTGTATTCATATCATCATAGTGAGATGACAGAGGCTGAAAACACCACAAGCATCGTCCGTGCTTTAGTAAGTGTGTAGTAAACAAAACTGCGTCACACCATCCGCCATTCATTCATTCATTCATTCATTTATTCATTATGGAAATCGTGGTGCCTTTACGCGTGATGTCAAATGCTTCCACACATTTGTAGTATTATTATAGAATTTTACCTGAGCATTGCAAATCACGCATATTGCTTTGTTCTTGGTTTTTGTCAACAGTATCTCCGCCATAAGCACTGAATGAATGATAGGCTTTCCGTTGTAACATTGCGTAAGGGTGACATCTAGTGGAGAAGACTAATTATAAGATTCACATTAATCAGATTTTTGCTGAAATAAAATTAGATATCGATATCGAATCAACGTCATTTAAAAAAAACGATTAATCGAAAAATCTCTTTTTTTTTTTGCCCAGCCCTACTTGGTACATTGTGTTGGTCAATATTTAAATTAGATGTTGCGTCGGTGTTCTTTAATTTGCGTGTTGTTAGTAGGGGTGCTCCGATCAGGATTTTTGAGGCCGATCACCGATCGTCGATCACAGAAAGCAGTATCTGCCGATACCGATCTTTTAAAGCCTTCTTTTTATCATTTATAACCATTTACAGTGATACTCCAATCAGGGTTTTTAGACATTTATTCATTATTTTTGAAAATGGGGGGAATTCCCCTCTTAGGTGACACTTGTGAGAGGGGAAGCAGCACGGACTGTGCTTTCACACAGGAGTCCGCTACTGATCCGTGGCTGTTTACCACAAACACAACATTTATCCATTATTTTGATTTCAAATCCAAACATTGTCACTGAAAATGCTTTTTCAGCATTGCAATTCTTTTTTTAAACAGTACAGTAATACAACCTTTCACAGACATGTTTAAACACAATAAAAGCAACACATTATTCAATGTTTTTTACTTTTGCATTTACTTCTAGATTTATATTTTAAGTTGCTCAAGCAAGTGGCAAAACATTTAAACTACTTTTCTTACGTTATCACAAACTTACCATTGACAGAAATAGTCAGCTCTACTGCCTTTTCTTTTGCATTGAAATCTTTATTACAAGCAATCCTGCGGTTCATAAAGAACTTTGTTTTCCTACCTCCATGAGTGCCATCTATTATTGCCTTGTTTATCTAAAAGTGCTCTTTCCCCTTAAACCTAGCCAAAAAACCATGTGTTGACTGTAAAACACAGCAGACTTTAATAATATAACATTTATGGTGTAATTACTACGTTTTCGCATCAATCCATGTTTATATTTATTGCAAACAATGCACTGTTACTTTAATTCAGCACTTGCAGCGCAGCAATAGACTCAGTGCGGAAACGATCTCTGCACTGCTGAAGACGCACCGCTCCTGGGACGCACTACCGGGTGCAGTGTGAATGCTTTAATCCGTTAACATGAGCGTGGAAAAAATACGCACCACGTATGCACCGCAAACGGAGTAATGTGAACCTGGCATTGTGTATGCTGCGAGTGTGCACTGTACATGAGCGCACGGTCTCCAGGAGAGCGTGCGGGCGCTGAATGGTTAAACACTGGTAAGAATTAAAAAGTAATGCAATTTATAAACTTTAGTGACGATGTGACACTGCCTCGATTGTGCAAGTGACAATTCCGGTGTAAACTGTGCAGCGTGCAGCTCGCTTATAGACAGATACGCTGTGTGGTGATTTGAAGCCATTTGCATAATTTGAGAGAGAAAGATTCACTCGCGCGGTTTGTGAAATTACGTCTCACACAAGGTTTTCAAATTACTTTAGAAGTTATTTAATGAAGAAATATAAAGATGAGTACCTCACCTTCAGCATTATAATTATTTTGCCCGCGCCGGACAGAGACGGTGTTGCTGCATGTCGTGCCAAACCTCTCACAGCAGGTGCGTCATCAGCTTGAGAACAGTTTTTTGAGATCTGCCTTTTTAGAGACCGCCGATCAAACATCCCAACGTGATTATCGGCCGATCAATCGGAGCAGCCCTAGTTGTTAGTAAATCACCCGCAGAAATTTACCCTCCCATCAACGCTGTTTTGGAATTCTCACGCTAATTTGCCCTGTTTAGTAAAACTGGCCCCAAATGTCTTATTATTCTAATTCACTGATTAAAGGGGCCATATGATGAGATTTCAATTTTTCCTTTCTTGTTGGAGTGTTACAAGCTCTTGGTGGATAAAGAATATCTGTAAAGTTGCAAAGACTAAAGTCTCAAATCCAAAGAGATATTCTTTATAAAAGTTAAGAGTCAACCATGCCTACCTAAAACGGCTCGTTCTAACACGCCCCCACATGACTACGTCACAATGTGGGAAGATTTGCAAAACGCCGCCCAAATGTTCACGTAAAGAAAGAAGGCGTAACTTTTATTCTCGCTGTAGTATTGTTGTTGCCGCCGCCATGTCGTGAAGGCGCTGTGTGTTTCGTTGTGAAAGCGAAACTACTTTGTTTGGCCTTCCAAAAGAGGACGATATCCGCTTCGTCATGTCTGGAGCTGATCCGTGCTGGTTGCTGAGGAAATACATCAAATTCGTGCTGTGGATCGCCGGATCGGCTTTCACTGTGGACGAAGCGGAATCCAGCCCGGGGTCGACACATGTGGTTGCCGCAAGCCCGCCGGATGCTCCTTCGTCGAATCCGCCGGCCGCGCCGTTCTCAAGCCCGCCCGCCCCCCTCCGCTTACTCTAGCCGCCGGCCTCCGCTCACTCTAGCCCACCGTGTGTTTCATTGTGAAAGTGAAACTACTTTGTTTGGCCTTCCAAAAGAGGACACGACTAGAAATCAGAGGTTAAGTTGTATTTACAACACTGTTCCAGAACAGTTCAACCCAAATATTCTGATGTGTCCAGTGCATTTTATGGAGGACTGTTTCCTGATCCTGGTAGAGTAGACTACAATGCCGGCTATTCTGACTCACAGACTGCAAGTACGTTTTTTATATTTAAAGAATTTGCCACTGACGATGTGTCAGTGTAGAGTAGCACTTGTTGTTTGTAATTTCTCCGATCACAAATGCAGACATAGTTTTATGTTTGAGTGGCGCGATGCAACGCAACGCGTAAAAAGACAGTATAAGTCATTATAATCCGTAATTATGTCCCCACTGGATGCGACAAATGCCTCGTTTATAATGGGTTTTAATGTTTTTGTCTCGTCGCTCTGGCTGGACAGGGCATCACAATATGGTAAGGGGCGTAACATTTCCGTCACACGCTTGAGGTATTCAGCCAATCACAACGCACTGGATAGCTGTCCAATCAGAGCACACCTCGCTTTTCAGACCGATGAGCTTTGTAAAAATCGAGTCGTTTCAGAAAGGCGGGGCATAGAGGAGAAACAATAATGTACAGTATTTGGAAAATAATGTGTTTTTTTAACCTTAAACAGCATAAACACATTGTATTACACAAAATAATGTTCTTTTTAGCAACATCATACGACCCCTTTAAATGTATGCATTTTACTCAAAAGATAATGGACACTTTTAGAGAAAATTTCTTTATAAATGTAAAAATGGCCATAAAATATTTTTAAAAAATCAATTTAAACTTATTGGAAAATATTAATTTCTATCAGTGAGAACTGACCACCACACAGAATATGAAGAATATCAAAAACTTTAGGAGTCAGCTGTCCACAGCAGTCCTTAAGGTATCAGCACAACACCACACTCAGCAAAATATGGTCTAATTATTGTTACTGATAAAATCCAGAAAATATCAAGATATTTTTTATCAATATCGCACACCCCTAGTCCAAAATCTCTACCGGTTGACAAATTTAAACCAGTTAATTGTGTCTACCAGAATACCCACCCCTAATATAGACAATAAGTCGCTCATAAATTATCTTCGCTAGCCACACAAAAACATAGGCTACTTGGCGATATATCGGTCGATATTTGGCATTTTTTAAATATCGACATCGGCCGATAAGTTTTCCTGTTTGGCCGATGTGTTTGAGGCTGGACTTTTATTTTGACGGCGCTGAGAATCGCAGCGTCTGAACACACAGTGCTCACATTCTCCCTCTTGTTCGCTGTTGTCATTAACAGTTCTGTTTAATACGGATAGAAGTATGTCTAATAATCAGATAGAACGGTTAAACAAAGCTTGCTTTTATATTATTAGTAATAGAAAGGCAAACATTAAAATACTTTCTTGTTTGCCGTCAGCATTCAGCAAACACACATTTATATAATTTAAATAAATCTTTGAATGACTAATGAACATTTAATTTCACAAACCTTGCAAACTTAGTCGAATCCAGTTGTGAAATCTTGTGAAGTGTGCTCTGCGTGACGGTCGGTCCGTGTGAATTGAATGTGGACAGAAGGAGAGTTCAGCTTCACTAGAGATGCGCGATCGACAAACTTTAAACTCGAAAAATTATTTTAAATTATGCTGCGCTTTATGCATTTGCCCACTGCCATATTCATGTCATTTTCACTGTGTTCTATATGTAAAATGAGAGTTACCCTTGGCTTTATTTGAAAATTTTGATTCCCAATGCACACAAACTTCCCAGAATACTGAGTGCCCTGTTGGTTACAGTGCTTATTTCCTTTTTAATTATATTTTTATCAAATATTTATTTATTTGTGAAAAATACTTTGTCATCTAAAGTAGAAGTATGTTTATTAAACACATTTATTTTTTAATTTTAAATGATTTAAAATTTCTTAAATATTAATTAAAATAAATAAAATTATATCGGCCACCCTGCTTTCCAAGATATCGGCATCGGCTGTCAAAAAAACGATATCGGTCGACCACTACTTTCAATGAATCAGTCAAAACGACTCACAATCTCCAGACTTATTCATTTGAGGAAGAAGAAAAAAGTTGCCGATCTCTTTTATGAATCAGTCTGACATAATCAGAGTTACTGAAATGACATATGACTCACTGGATGTATATATGACAACATGTATTTACATATAAACATTCACAAAAAACATGTTATAATGTATATAATTATATAATATATTATTTAAATTAAAAACATCAAATACATAAAATAATATATAATAATTTGACTTTAAAAAACAGTAAAAATCATAATCTGTAAAATATTAATAACTTGAAATAACTGTTTTCTATTTGAATAGATTTTAAAATGTAATTTATTCCTGTGATGACAAAGCTACAGTTTCAGCAACCATTATTTCAGTCTTATAGGTGCAAAAAAGACTTCAACAGAAAACACTAGTCAAATTAAGGTACTTTCTGGTGCTTTTTTAGCAAAAGATGGTAGAAATCATAACTCCATTTTCTACTAATTCCATCTGCTATGTTTTCCTTCTGTAGGGTGGAACATCAAAGTGAGGTTGAATACAGACCGGCGACCAAATATAAACACGTGGGACATACTTGCAATGCCAAGTGCATGCCTGACACGGTTACTCACAACTGGGACACTTAGCGTGCACCGTGCTAACACATGTACCCTGACCCCACCAACATAGCCTCCAGAAAATCAAAAACACTTCTCAAAAATGTTAGTCACGTATGTTTATGCCCCAGACATTTAACGTAAAGCCTAGATGAATGAGTGATTTATCATGAGGTGGTAAAAATTCATCGTTCGTTTCATTAATCCACTCACATTCGAAAACACAAAAACTTGCCAAAAATCACACAAACATGCACAGCCCAGTGCTCAAAAGCAAACCATTGAAGGCAACCGATTACAAGATCAAGCATACTATTCCAGCCCAAATAAGGAAACACAAGCTAAGCGGACAGTGGAAAAGGCCTGGTTTAAATCCACTCCTGGGGAGAAAAATATTTTTTCATTCCAAATCCCCAGCAAAGAGCCGTTTACTCGCAGGAAGCAATGTTTGCCGTCAGCATTCAGCAAACACACATTTATATAATTTAAATAAATCTTTGAATGACTAATGAACATTTAATTTCACAAACCTTGCAAACTTAGTCGAATCCAGTTGTGAAATCTTGTGAAGTGTGCTCTGCGTGACGGTCGGTCCGTGTGAATTGAATGTGGACAGAAGGAGAGTTCAGCTTCACTAGAGATGCGCGATCGACAAACTTTAAACTCGAAAAATTATTTTAAATTATGCTGCGCTTTATGCATTTGCCCACTGCCATATTCATGTCATTTTCACTGTGTTCTATATGTAAAATGAGAGTTACCCTTGGCTTTATTTGAAAATTTTGATTCCCAATGCACACAAACTTCCCAGAATACTGAGTGCCCTGTTGGTTACAGTGCTTATTTCCTTTTTAATTATATTTTTATCAAATATTTATTTATTTGTGAAAAATACTTTGTCATCTAAAGTAGAAGTATGTTTATTAAACACATTTATTTTTTAATTTTAAATGATTTAAAATTTCTTAAATATTAATTAAAATAAATAAAATTATATCGGCCACCCTGCTTTCCAAGATATCGGCATCGGCTGTCAAAAAAACGATATCGGTCGACCACTACTTTCAATGAATCAGTCAAAACGACTCACAATCTCCAGACTTATTCATTTGAGGAAGAAGAAAAAAGTTGCCGATCTCTTTTATGAATCAGTCTGACATAATCAGAGTTACTGAAATGACATATGACTCACTGGATGTATATATGACAACATGTATTTACATATAAACATTCACAAAAAACATGTTATAATGTATATAATTATATAATATATTATTTAAATTAAAAACATCAAATACATAAAATAATATATAATAATTTGACTTTAAAAAACAGTAAAAATCATAATCTGTAAAATATTAATAACTTGAAATAACTGTTTTCTATTTGAATAGATTTTAAAATGTAATTTATTCCTGTGATGACAAAGCTACAGTTTCAGCAACCATTATTTCAGTCTTATAGGTGCAAAAAAGACTTCAACAGAAAACACTAGTCAAATTAAGGTACTTTCTGGTGCTTTTTTAGCAAAAGATGGTAGAAATCATAACTCCATTTTCTACTAATTCCATCTGCTATGTTTTCCTTCTGTAGGGTGGAACATCAAAGTGAGGTTGAATACAGACCGGCGACCAAATATAAACACGTGGGACATACTTGCAATGCCAAGTGCATGCCTGACACGGTTACTCACAACTGGGACACTTAGCGTGCACCGTGCTAACACATGTACCCTGACCCCACCAACATAGCCTCCAGAAAATCAAAAACACTTCTCAAAAATGTTAGTCACGTATGTTTATGCCCCAGACATTTAACGTAAAGCCTAGATGAATGAGTGATTTATCATGAGGTGGTAAAAATTCATCGTTCGTTTCATTAATCCACTCACATTCGAAAACACAAAAACTTGCCAAAAATCACACAAACATGCACAGCCCAGTGCTCAAAAGCAAACCATTGAAGGCAACCGATTACAAGATCAAGCATACTATTCCAGCCCAAATAAGGAAACACAAGCTAAGCGGACAGTGGAAAAGGCCTGGTTTAAATCCACTCCTGGGGAGAAAAATATTTTTTCATTCCAAATCCCCAGCAAAGAGCCGTTTACTCGCAGGAAGCAACCACAAACTATTCAGTAGCTCACAGAAGACAAAAGAGCCATTGCATGTTGCTAAGATTGATTTTAAGACTTGAATTTCAAACAACCGCAAAACATATGCCAGCAAAAAAACAATACACACAACAGGGTTGTTGTGAGGTCACTCCTTTCCTTTTGGTGTGACCAGACAGGAAATGAGCTAGTGACGTAAAGAGGCTCACACAATACAAAGATACGCACACACAAGGTCAGATGTGTGTTTGTTACATGTCTACAACTTTAGTCAGACCCAAAAGCCCCTCCACTCAAAGCCAAACAAGAATAAAAGCAGAGGGCTGCTGTGATTCAAGCCCACGTGTCTACAGCCCTGCCACTTTCTTACCACACAAGCCAGTCATTGTGATCGGACCCTCCTTTTGTAGAGCAGCAGGCGGATAGTCATCGATCAATGACAAAGCTACAGTTTCAGCAACCATTATTTCAGTCTTATAGGTGCAAAAAAGACTTCAACAGAAAACACTAGTCAAATTAAGGTACTTTCTGGTGCTTTTTTAGCAAAAGATGGTAGAAATCATAACTCCATTTTCTACTAATTCCATCTGCTATGTTTTCCTTCTGTAGGGTGGAACATCAAAGTGAGGTTGAATACAGACCGGCGACCAAATATAAACACGTGGGACATACTTGCAATGCCAAGTGCATGCCTGACACGGTTACTCACAACTGGGACACTTAGCGTGCACCGTGCTAACACATGTACCCTGACCCCACCAACATAGCCTCCAGAAAATCAAAAACACTTCTCAAAAATGTTAGTCACGTATGTTTATGCCCCAGACATTTAACGTAAAGCCTAGATGAATGAGTGATTTATCATGAGGTGGTAAAAATTCATCGTTCGTTTCATTAATCCACTCACATTCGAAAACACAAAAACTTGCCAAAAATCACACAAACATGCACAGCCCAGTGCTCAAAAGCAAACCATTGAAGGCAACCGATTACAAGATCAAGCATACTATTCCAGCCCAAATAAGGAAACACAAGCTAAGCGGACAGTGGAAAAGGCCTGGTTTAAATCCACTCCTGGGGAGAAAAATATTTTTTCATTCCAAATCCCCAGCAAAGAGCCGTTTACTCGCAGGAAGCAACCACAAACTATTCAGTAGCTCACAGAAGACAAAAGAGCCATTGCATGTTGCTAAGATTGATTTTAAGACTTGAATTTCAAACAACCGCAAAACATATGCCAGCAAAAAAACAATACACACAACAGGGTTGTTGTGAGGTCACTCCTTTCCTTTTGGTGTGACCAGACAGGAAATGAGCTAGTGACGTAAAGAGGCTCACACAATACAAAGATACGCACACACAAGGTCAGATGTGTGTTTGTTACATGTCTACAACTTTAGTCAGACCCAAAAGCCCCTCCACTCAAAGCCAAACAAGAATAAAAGCAGAGGGCTGCTGTGATTCAAGCCCACGTGTCTACAGCCCTGCCACTTTCTTACCACACAAGCCAGTCATTGTGATCGGACCCTCCTTTTGTAGAGCAGCAGGCGGATAGTCATCGATCAGACTCATACGTGAATCATGTGTTTGAGGAAAAGGGGCCTCTCATTGCCACATGCTTGCTATCTGGCTCATCCAGGCCTAATCGGGTCTCCGCAACGAACAAATAACAAAGCTGTGGCAGAAGTCCTAAGCATGACTCTTTAGAGCTTTAACTACCCTGAGCTGTCCGGGAAGCAGTTCAGAGCCAATGCCAACACAAGAGAGAGCGTTCTGATCCCTATCACACACCAAAAGACGTATTTCCCCATGGTGCAATTAGATTAAGCTCAAACGCCAAATCTGAGGCTCTTTCATGTGTTGATGTCTGATATTTTGAAGGTTAGGCCGCTAGGCCTATGTTGTTGCCGTTGTTGGTGCTCAGAAGGACTGGGCGATATTGCAGAAAATAAAGTCTTGATTTTTTCAGAAAATTTGACGGATTCAAATTGCTTTTTGTAACCTTTAACAAATCAACTTAAAAACTGAATGTTATTTCACCCTTAAAAACAAAACTGATGAGAGAACAATAACAACCACTAACTAATAGCAATAGACGCCCGTGCGTAAGGGGTTAACAAGATAACCACAACTCTAATTTAAATGTGTACAACAGACATTTTATTTGGTAATTTCTAGACAGAAATAGCACAGACGGTGGACAAGGATGGAACTTTCTAGCATGCATGTTTTTTCGAGGGCCTGTGTTCACGTACACTACCAACTGAAGAAAAGGCTGTGAATTTAGCTGTACATATACACTAAGCGTACTTCAAAACTGAAGTGTACTTTGAAAGGCTATGCATTTGGCTGCATGTATATGCTAAGCCAAGGGTGCCCAATCTTGCTCCAGGAGGGCCACTGTCCTGCAGAGTTAAGCTCCAACCCCAATTAAACACTCGCAAACCAGCTAATTAATGTCTTCAGGCATACTAGAAACTTCCAGGCAGGTGTATTGGGGCAAGTTGAAGCTAAACTCTGTAGGATATATGCCCAGGTTTGGACACCCCTGCACTGAAATTTCAAATCAAAACTTAAGTATACTTTGCATTCAGCTGAATGTATACAACGAATATAAACTTATATATTGTATGTCTTGCATTCTTATATACTCAGGAGCATAAGTAACAGCAATAGTTAAAATTATAACTTCTACTCAGCAGTAATTTACAAAAATGGATTCAAAAAGCAAGTTAATAAACAAACAAGAAGGAATTTGACCTGTCACTAGAGTTCAACTCAAAGTTTTATAAACAGGCTGTTTTAGTTCAGTCAGGTTAGTATGGCAAACAAAATCACACATTCAACTGTTGATGAAATATTATGTAACTATGTAGACCATGAAATAGATGTGAAATGATAACAGAAGCTATCAAAAAAAAATCATTCACAAAAATAATCAATCAACAAACTGTACAAAAAAAGCTGCTAAGGTTACCTTGAATAAGATGTTCGTCACAGGCCTAATTCTGGAGGTCTCCATGGAGCAGCAACCAGAAGTCTGGAGAGCTGCAGTAAATATGCTCTGCTAGGAGACAGACGGCATGACGCATGCTGACGTTCACCGTCATTGTGTGCTACTGAAAATACGAAGTCCATGAAGAGTTAAACTGCTTAAAGCGGCAGTGTGTCATTTCTTTACCACCACCAGCACCAAATGAGACTGCAAAAATATTGCTAAAATAATTTCCAAACAGGTTTCCCCACCTGTTTTTCACTGTTCAGCCATACAGATAGTCCCACCCCAAACACACACCCATTGGTTGAGCCAATACACTTCTCAGGAAATCAACCAATAACTTACTTGTAGGTTTCTCTGTACATTAACCTGACAAGAAACATTTTATTCTTGAGAAAGAATAGATCACACATCAGTTTTATGCAACTAAGACAGAGAAAGAAAAATGTATATATCTATACATATATATATTTTTTTTTTAATTGCACAAAAAACATGTTAAAAGAAAAAAGGCAAGAGGGCTAGAGGGCTTAAAATATGACGTTTGTATTTGAATTTCAAATATTTAATATTTTAAAAACAATTTTAAAAATGTAAATAATTTAGCAAATTATGAGTAAAATGAATTCCTCACGTACAAAATTTATTATTATTTCTTAATTTCTTAAAATAATTATAAACAGTGTCTCTTAAACCTTCAGTTCATATTTTATTACCATATTTGATTATTGCTGTATAAATACGAAACAGGTAGAAAAATATGAAATCCACAGGTATGAATGATATGAAAGCAACTGTAAAACAGTTTGTAGAAAAATACAATGTATCTTTACAAAGTTACACCTGCGATCAGAGACATAGCTCAAAAGCTGGACAACAACTGTAGTAAACAGGCCTCTGCAAAGCAGTTAAAGAACACAGAAGCATTATTCTGAGCCACATCCATGTTAGACAAGTGTGAGCTGATGTGAAGTATGCTTGTGTGAAGGGGGGGGAAAAAAATAAAAAATTTTGGAGACAACAAATACGCGGCAAAGGCCGAGCTGTTTAAGGACCAAAAACACACAGGAATCAATCAAACAAAACCAGGACACAGACAGAGAGAGCAAGAAAGAGAGAGTGAGATCTCCCCATCCCCCTGCTCTCATTCCCTGATCTATTTTGACAGTCTCCATTTCTTCCCTTCTCTCTCACTATTCTTCATCCTCCTGTCGTACCTATTCCTTGACCTTAACAGCGATGAAGAAGGTGATGCTTCATGACATCCGAAAAACAAACCCCTATAAAATTGGCTCAGAAGACCTCACAAAAGTTCAGATCAGAAACAGATCAGTACCTATGATAACACAAATACTCTAAAGGTGTTATGAACAACCCAGAAATCAAAAATACACATATTTATACCGGCCAGTGGGGCTATTAATCATTGAGACATCCCAGTGACAAGTCATTTATGACAATACGTAGCTTTGCACTTCCCTACTTTAAACATGAGTGTAACTGAACATAGGAAAGCGCACAGCATTTCATGGCATTAGACTTCATGCTCTCAAAGACAGGAACCCGCCTCATGTTTAAATGATGAGCACATACTCAAGTCTATGGATTGTGAAGGCCTTCCACATGATTCATTCATGCCTCCAATCAAGCACTCACAAACGTCCCCCAAATGAGAGTTGAGCTTTGAGATCAAGTGTCTGCTGTTATATTAGAGCTCATTATAGCATCGTTTTAAAACAAGCCCCTGGAGAACAGCACCGAAAGAAGAGGAAAACTCACTGCCATTATTATGCAGGTCAACACGTAGTCTGTCCCAACAATCTTTCCTTTTTTAGATTACAATTTATTACCATGTTTAGCTGAATGAAGTAAAGGTCTAACTTCATTATTTTTTTACAGTTCATCTATAAATAACTCTCAGCTTCTCAACATGTATATACATATATTTATGTTTACTGTTTCTGCTGCTTAAATGGGTCCTATTATGCTCTTTTACAAAGTCTTGATTTTGTTTTGGGGGTGTACTAGAACAGGCTCTCATACTAGGTTGTTCAAAAAACACATTGTTTTTCACATATTTTACATTATTACAACACCTCTCTCCCCAGTCTGCGGCTCAAATAGTTCCTGTATCAAATGAAGGCCCGCCTTCTGAAATACAAAATGTGCTGTGATTGGTTAGCTGGGCCAGTGTGTGTTGTGATTGGCAGCACTCGGCGCCTGGTCGGGAAATGTCTTCAGTGTAAATATTGCGTCTAGGCCTGGGCCATAAAATGGTATCAATATTTAGCGACGGTACACCTTCTTCGATAACAATATAAAAAATGTTCAATATGGCGCACGATATAGGCACGTGCTATGAGTGACGTAGACAGCACACACAAACACGAACACATGCTGAATTGAGTGCTGTGCCTGCCTGTGATGAGGAGATTGTGAATACAAAAATGAATATTAGTTGAATTTAAAATAAACATTTGCATTTGAATGTTAGGAGTGCATCAGGGAGCGTCATCAGTGGGGCACGAGATGCGGTGATGATGATGTAAGTGACGCTGTTGCAGTTTAATGTTTTGTTAGTCTAGCCCACGAGATGCGCCGCTGCTGTGTTACGCATTCAAAGTATTAGCGAAATATAGGGCTGGACAATAATTCAATATCAATATGTATCGCGATATAACTCTTTTCAATAACGGTGATATGATTTGTAAACACATTTGCGATATTTCGATATAGCCTACATTACCAGAGTTTCCCATACATTGATTTATTTGTGGCGTTTGACTTCGTTGAATAGACATTAGCACTGCACGTTTCAAAATCAAAACGTGGCGCGGGTGTTTTACATGAATGTATGAACCGACTGTCTTCAGAAAAGTTTCGATGACATTTTCATTTGATCTGATAAAGTAGCATTCATGAGCGGAGCTGCTTGATTACAGCCGTTACCGGAGAAACCGCCCTACATTACCAGTCAAAGGTTCTTGAACAGTAAGATTTTTAAGGTTTTTTTTTTTTTTTATTCTCTTCTGCTCACCAAGTCTGCATTTATTTGATCCAAAGTACAGCAAAAACAGTACAATTTAGAAATATTTTCTATTTGAATATATTTTAAAATGTAATTTATTCCTGTGATCAAAGCTGAATTTTCAGCATCATTACTACAGTCTTCAGTGTCACATGATCCTTCAGAAATTATTCTAATATCCTGATTTGCTGATTATCAATATACAGTTGAGTATTTTTTTTTTCAGGATTCTTTGATGAACAGAAAGATCCAAAGATCAGCATTTATCTGAAATAAAAAGCTTTTGTAACATTATACACTATACCATTCAAAAGCTTTTTGAATGACCATTTTCCAAACTTTTTTTGGAAAGAAATTATAGAAATTAATACTTTTATTTAGCAAGGATCAAAACTTTTAACTGATCAAAAGTGATGATAAAGACATTTATAATGTTACAAAAGATTTCCATTTCAGATAAATGCTGTTCTTCTGAACTTTCTATCCATCAAAGAAACCTGAACAAATTCTACTCGGCTGTTTTCAACATGATAATAAATGATTTTTGAGCAGCAAATCAGAATGATTTCTGAAGGATCATGTGACTGGAGTAATGATGCTAAAAATATAGCTTTGAAATCACAGGAATAAATTGCATTTTAAAATATTTCCAAATAGAAAAGAGTTATTTTAAATAGTAAAATTATTTCAAAATGTTACTGTTTTTGCTGTATTTTGGATCAAATAAATGCAGGCTTGGTGAGCAGAAGAGAATTCTTTAAAAACATTAAAAATCTTACTGTTCAAAAACTTTTGACTGGTATGTTAGAAGATATGAATAATTAATAAGGTGAGTCTGAGATGTTTGACAGCGATTTCACATTTCTTGTTTGTATGAAGGCTAAATACAAATAAAAGGTGAACATTAATTTATTTGTGCTGGGTTTTTTTCTAAAGTATTATATGGTTTTATATGAGGTGTCATAGACTTGGCAAATTAATTTTTCATAAGTTTGTATGCACAGACATCTGTTGTGGGTGTTCCTGGCAGTTTTTATAAGGCTTTTTAAAATAGTGTTCATATCGATATCGGAATTATATCGTATCGACCGAAATTAAGAAATATATCGTGATATAAATTTTGGCCATATCGTCCAGCCCTAGTGAAATATAGAAGCTCAATGCAGAGAAGATCTTGATTAAGTGAAAACCGAAACCAAGCCATTCACACAGATGCATGTTCAGCGCATTTTTAGACGGACAAATATGACTGCTGCACTCGCGTCACAAAAGAGATGTTACCATGCAAAGTTAAAACAGTTTAAACCTTTATAAAACACGTCGCGAATTTGTGGAGGTTTATTCCTTTTCACTGTGTCTCTTATGTTTTTAAATGCAATCTGTGTGATGGGCGATTCGGCTCTTTGTATTAAAGGGGTCATATGATGCTATTTTAAAGATCATTATTTTGTGTATTTGGTGTAACAGAATATGTTGACATGCTTTAATGTTCAAAAAACACATTATTTTTCAAATACTGTACATTATTGTAGGTCCTCTATGCCCCGCTTATCTCAAACACGTAGTTTTCAACAAAACCCCCTCCTTTGGAAGCGCAGTCTGCTCTGATTGGCCGGCTGACCCAGTGCATTGTGATTGGCCGAACACCACAAGCACGCGTCGGAAATGTAACGCCCCTTACCATAATCGCAGCTTCAGCTTTCAAAGTAATATCAAGACAGTTGATAATGTCGTTAGTTTTACCATCAGTTCAAGCCCGAAATGACAACAGAGTCGCGTGACAGATACAGTGATGATGCAGTCCACAAGCCGCGGTTAAGACAGCTGACGTGCTATGATTTCTGACAGGCAGTTCACTCTCCTGTGATGTGACCCTTTTCCCCTCACACACACGACGCGTTACTTTGCTTTTGCTTTTGCACTGAAACACAGCGTCTCCCTGACATGGCTGCATCAACACTACTGCGTTCCTGAAACCACGCCTTCTTTCTTTGCGTGCACATTTGGGCGGCATTATGCTAATATTTCCACATAGTGACGTAGATATGTGGGGGTGTGTTAGAACGAGCCGTTTTAGGTAGGCGTGGCTGACTCTTAACTTTTATAAAGAATATCTCTTTGGATTTGAGACTTTAGTCTTTGTAACTTTACAGATCTTACGGTTTTGTTCATAATTGTTTATGCAATTTTTGAAATTATATTTGATTTATATGAGTTAATTTAGACGTAATGCAGGTTTGTTTTTATAGACATTTATTTCCTTGCGTTGACAATTTAAATGCGCTGCATTATTTTGCTCATTGCACCATCCTGTGGCCTCGGGAGACGAGCCAAAAGTTTCCTTCAGACCTATTTAATCTGCATATAAAACATTAGAAATTAAATATTTGTTTAATTTTTATTGTGTGTTTGACTGTTAAAACAAAAAATTTTGTTGTTTGTCTCAATAAATTAGGTTAATTTAAAAATACAGTGGTTAAATGTAAAAAATGATATTGCTCTGTTTTAAAAAAAGATTATAAAAAAATGTAAATAATTATCGATACCAAATGATATGAAACATTATATCGTTGATAAATATTTTAGCTATATTGCCCAGCCCTAATTGCGTCAATATCAAATCAATTTGAGCGCGATTTAAACCCGGATGATTGTAACCACTCTAATGGCGCTTTTCCACTGCATGGTACGGCACGGTACGGTTCACTTTTGGGGGGTTTTCCACTGGGTACAGTACCTGGTACTTTTTTTAGTACCACCTCGGTTGGGGTTCCAAGTGAACTGTACCGTTACCACAACGTGATGTGTAAACTCTGCTGATCACTGATTGGCCGGAGAGAATCGTCACTACCTGCGTCACTGAACTTGCGACACAAACACAAAAGAACCGCAAGATTTAAATCAGCACAGCCAGCGAAGGATCGAACGCACCTTTTTTTTAACAACCAAAAAGTGTTGTTGTCTGTTATGGAAGAACAGACGTTCCTCTCGTTGATAGCAGAGGAGCGGATCCAGCGAGAGCTTGATAGGGCGACGCGGAATGAAAAAGTTTTTCAGGAGTCGTGGTAGTAGGGGCGCAACTATAACGACATATGAATAATCCTGAAAAAATAATCCTGAAAAAAATTATGGTTTCCACAAAAATATTACGCAGCAAAATCGGTTTTCAACATTGATACCATTATTGATAATTTATATTAATAATAACTGAAAATAACTTATGATAACTGTGCATCACATCAGCATTTTATGATGATTTTTTTGAAGGATCATGTGACACTGAAGACTGGAGTAATGGCTGAAAACTCAGCTGTGCCATTACAGCAATAAATTACATTTTAAAATAAACTTGTTCTTTTTCATTGTACTAATATTTTACAACATTACTGCATTACCTTAGTGAGCATAAAATGATCCTTTCGAAAATCATTTTTACAAATCTCAATTAACTCCATTTTAAGTTTTTTGGCTGAAAATAATACCCACTTGGCAGAATAAAAGTGCTGATTTTCCTACTATGTCAGTTTTAATTTAATGCAGAATATATTGATATTTTATTTAACATTTTACATTATGTACACATTAAAATGAGTGATAATTCAATGATGTCATTGACCCATAAACATTTCTTGCTTGTCGTCAAATATTTCAAAATGTTAACAGGAGGAGATTCGGTCGCAACTAAAGTTAACACAGATTTCTTTTTATCAATAAATGTGAACTTTTTGTATTCTCAGAAATTATGGAAATTAAAAAAATGTAAAAGCGGAAATGCCTTTGAACCATTGTGCTTGATTGTCGTTTACATCCCTTAAAATGGTCTACAGTTCATATAATAGCTGAGCAACTGTCATTGAGAATAATGGGATTGTTAACGATAAGTTTTCTCCAGATATTTCAGATCTCCTTGGTGAGAATGCACCTTAATGACAGGCTAAGAGACACAGCGCGCAATATTCCCTGTGCCCCATCTCTAAGGAAGAGTGAGGAGATGCATGAAGTGTACACTCTTCTCAAATTAAGTATCATATCAGAGGTAGGACGCTTGGAAAACACCAACAAGAAGAAAATGAGAGAGGTGCAGATCTTTCTGTGAAACGATATGCCAACCTAGCTGCAACAAGGGAATCTGCAGGCTGCATGGAGTAAACTGAAAACAGAGCATGGGCAGAGATGGGATGAGAGAACAACTGACCCCAGGCACTGGAATGAATCCTCAGGGTCTTGTGCTGGAGCCGATGGCTGACTGAGGAACTAGGCCAACGTGATAAAGCAAAAGCTCATAGCAGTCTTACACAGGACTCAAAGTGATGCAGATGTGCCTTCTCAAGTCCTCCGAGTTTTGAAGAAACACCAAAATTTACAACAAACCTACGACATTAACATTTAGGCTGCCCTGGAAGAAAAGAGGAAGAGCTAAGGCAGTTTGCAAAAGAAGGATAGGATATGAATGCATGTTCTGTAAAAAATCTATTCGAGGATGGATGGCATCGCCCTCCAAACATTTGATGTCTTTGATGGTTCAGGCAATGCCCCTACGTATTGTAATGAAAGAACTGGGCCACGTGTCAGGGGGCTTTTTAAACAGAAATAGGATTCAGGTGTGCCTTTTAAGGGACCCTTTAATACACAAACATTTCCTCAGCACAGTTTTTTTCAAAAAGGGAAGTTGGACTTCTGCACTATTGTATTCAAACAACAATGCTTTCCGAATCTCATATATATATATATATATATATATATATATAAATAAAAGAGCTTAATATCACCTCATATAACCTAGCCGCATTGCTCGTGGCTAGTAGGTTGAAGCAGATGTGTATTTTTATGGTAAAATTAACAGGTCAGAGATAATATACAATCAGCAGGTCATAAAGGCAAAATAAAACATAACAGAGTGATCAAGACTCAGACGTAAAATGTAAAGTACTTTTAAAGAATAAATGGACATGAAAAGAGCTGTGTATCACCAGCTATCTCTGGCTATAGTTTCAGAGTTTATGCTTATTTGACTAGCTTCTTCATTAAATGAACTCTAGAATTAGAACATAAATGAACTACTGATGCAGCATCATAAAAAAATATTGTTAATGTTGTATTGCCACAGCTACTGGCAATTTTTTTTAGACATTAAATATTTAAAATAATAAATTAATCACCACCACAGACTCATACAAGAGACATGAAAGCAGCATAGCAATATAAAAAAATATTTCCTGGAAAAATTCTAAAGTTTAGTAGGTCATTAAAAACAAAACAAAAAACCATGACTGACCAATCAGAATCTAGTATTACGGGGGGGATTTTACAAAATGTGGTTTTAGGGCCATCAAAGTTAACACCATACATTAAACATATTCGATTAATATCTTTTTATTCTTATTAATCACAATTATTAATTGACAGTAAATATTTTCCAGACAACTTTGTTTCTTTTTTAATTCAATGAGAATACAACTTTTTTTTAATAATAATAATAATAATAATAATAATAATAAAGTCTTTTTAATATTGTGATTAATATTTTTCTCCACACAGTATAAATGGATCTTCATATATAGTTATATATTTAAACGTCATTATATTTTAAGACCAATCATATTTACAGGTCCTTGGCATCAAAAAATGTGAAAACCCCTGTAATAAGAGCAATTAATATTATCTGCGCTGAAGACCACATATGCTGTCAGTGCAGGTTCGGCACATAACTGTGAACGTTTTTAGAGAAATGAAAACAGGTCGCAATACAACAATTATATGCACTCGCACAAATGCTCCCAAATATATTTTGAGGTCGCACAGATTAAATTATGGGAGCATATGCAACCAAATTGGTCGCAATATCATACTGACAGCTTCAGCTAACATAATTAATGCCAATAACTGACTGTCATCAATAACACATGTTCCTGCACACACAGTTTCCTGGGGTTAAAGAAAAAAAAATCCTGAGCCTGAACTTTTTTTTCCATGTTCTTTCTTTAACATTTGAAAGGATACTATGGCAAAGTTATTGCTTTCCTAATTCAAACTGATTTTTTTTAATGAATATATATGGTTGACCTGAAGAATGAAATCTATACCATAAACTTGGAAAATTGTGAGCTATATCACCTCTTATCGACACTAAGGGTGTGACAATACACTTAGCTCACGAGATGAGACAAAATACAGATACTTGGTTCACTAGAACAAGACAATATTTTAAATACTTTTTTTTTTTTCAATGACAAAATATGTGACTTTTTAATTACAAAAAGTAAAACAATGCAGTTGTATTTTGAAATATTTTAACTAATCGAGGGCTGTAACTAATGATTATTTTGACAACTGAGTAATCTGATATTTTTTAGTAACACAAACAGACCTAAGTGAAAACCAGTCTTAAGTATGACTATTTATATATAAACTAACAATGAGGCAATAATAATTGGCTCAAATAAAATATCAAAACCAAGTAATTACATGGTTTTATTGAACAACACTGTTAAAATACATAATGTAATATGCCTATACATAATACGAACATAACCAACTTAAGTAAATGATGTATTATAACAAATACCTGCAGAGGGCGCCATTAGCCTGGTGACGTTTCACTTTACAGCATGATTAAACGATGTTTAAATCCATTAAATTTTAATATTTGGTCACATGCAAACTCAGAAACTTTTATTTTGAAGTCGCGATGTACAATAAATGGCATATTTAAAAATAGGTTGATGTACTCTCCTGTGTTGGCAAAGGTTTATAAATGATTTACGTTACAAATCTAGTGAGATAATGCACACTGTTTTCCCAGATGAATGTTAAGCAATTCAAATTCACAGCATATGCAGATGAAGAGTTTAGCCACTTTCACACATACAGTCTGTACCGGTAAATTACCAGTAAGTTACCATTAAGAGATCATGTGTGATTCAGGACCTTTTCAAAAATCCCGGTAAATTTGTTCTGGCAATCATATTCTCGTTCTTATGGAGATGACATGATTACTCTGAGCGGTTTACAAAGTTCCACTGCATTTTAATTAGCTTTTCTATGTAAATATGCGTTAGATGGACATCTTTGACCATTGCGCCTTGCAGCTTTTTGTCGCGCTTCTCAATTCATCAGGGCTGCAACTCTGCAATTGGATACTATTATGCGCGTCTCGTTTTTATAAGAGCAAAATATTCTGATTGGCTAGTAATGTTAGTTTGGTTGAGAGTGAAACCTGTGCTCCTCTCATACCATTGGTAGGCGAACTCATTGACTCGAAAGTGATATCAACAAGTTTTTTTTAAAAGCAGGATTATTTTTTTCCGCAGCCTAACACTGCACGCCGGAGATCCGGCACGGTGCCGGAGAACTTTAAGCCCTCTCAAAGATGTTTTACCTCTCACCCTCATTTCAGGCCTTATTCTGTCTCTTCTGATTCTCATCTGCCCTCTCCCTCTAACTATGTCCCTCATTTTCTCTCAGGATGATCCAGCATTGGCCTCTGTGATTTACTGTCGGAAGCTGTCTTGGCGTGTCTCTCTCTGCAGTTGAATAAGTAGGATCTTCTTGTGCTGTGCCAGGAGACAGAGGGGGCAGCGAGTGCACCATTCTTAACCCAGCGAATGTAGGTCAATATGACCTTTCCCTACCACACATGGAGACAGAGAGAAGAGCCGAACCAGAATCTAGAAAGAAAAAAATAAAAGAACAAAATGACAGTGACAAGGAGAGATAGAGAAGCAGGATAAATCAAGAGGCCGTGACACAACAGAGACACAGAAGGAGAAAAGGAGAAAGAGCCCGGGGTGAACGGGCTGAACGCAGGGACAATCCAGCTGGGGTGGTAACAGTCAACGACAGAAAATGTAACTCCTCAACGAGTGTCAGAAACATTCATCTAACGCTACAGAGAGAAAAACGGAGCCACTGCCAGGCCTCCAAAAACTACCAGGGGGCCTATTAGCCAAGGACAAAGGCACCATCAAAATCAACAGAAGAACAATTTAGCACACAATGCAAAGTTCAAAAAGAGTTACACAGGAACGAGAATGAACATACAACTATGATTTTAATAATAAGAGTAAGTACTCAAAAAGAAATGAACAAAAAAAATCAGATATATCCAAGGACATTTATAGTGGCATGCAATTAAGTTAAAATACCTTCTTCAGTCTTTAATATGTTGATACCACTATATAATTCATTGGGTTTCATTCACAAAGTGTGTGAGATCTGCATAGCTTTGAAAGCTGCATTAAAGCGTTATTGAGCTGCAAGGTTTCTCTCTAAAACAACACCAATACATAGCTGACTAATGAAAGATACGTTACCTAGGTCTGTATAAAGGTGTTTATAGTGATTGAACTGGTTTTGAGGTTGGCACATTTGTCATTGCTTGAGGTTTTGTCTTTAGAGAGTGTCATATTTGCTAAAACATAACGAAAGGCTGTAAAAGAAAGGTTGTGTGGAAAGCCCTAACAGAGATGATTTGAGTGTGTTTAACTTCGAGCACATGCTCTCTCATTTAGAATACTCCAAATTCATAAACATTAGAATGAGATTTCAGGACTCGCAAAATCACTGGCCCGACGTCCCGTGGCTATTGTGTTTTCCAGTCGGGCTACCAAAATGTATCACCACTCTGCACGATTGGCTATCTTAAATGCAGATCTCCCGCGGGTCCTTAAAAACTCAAAGTAAGTTGTATCAAAATTAAGGCCATAAAAATTTTAAATACGTTAAATGGTATAAGAAATAAAATTATAATTTCAAAAGGTCTTACAGTTGGGGATGGAAAGACAAGAGTCGCGATACGGCTGGATCAAACTTCAAAAGGCAATGTCATTGAATAAATATGAGCGCTGCATGTTTCAAGTCAAAACGCGACTCGGAAGTCTTTATTTGAATGTATCTGAAGGGAACCGACTGTCTTCAGAAACATGTCGTTGGTATTTTAATTTCATTTGACCAATAATTCCTGATAAAGCAGCGTTTATAAGCGCGGAGCTGCTTTTACACAGCCATTACCGGGGAAACCGCAATATTTCAGCACTCCTAAAGAATGAATTTGCATTTCCAATCAGCCTTTCTTGTCGTTTATGGTCAGATCAATGCAAATATCAACTCATGTTTTTACGCAGCAAACACAGAGTTGTAAATGAGAACGAAGTTAATGTGCCTTCTAAAAATCTAAACAATTAAGACAGTAATATTTATAAGTTTTAAATTGACAATTTATATGCTTGATTTATCCCTTTTCATAAAAATGGTCTAAAGGCTGAAATGTTGTATAAGATTTTTGTTTTTGTGAAAACCTGTATCTGAACTGTAAATCATGTAGACATTGTCCAACCCCACTCATACCGTGTTCATTTTACTTGTGCAGCTCTTAAAATGGGTCATAAATTGCCTTAAAGGGGTCATATGATGCTGCTAAAAAGAACATTATTTGATGTATTTGGTGTAATGAAATGTGTTTATGCGGTTTAATGTTTAAAAAAAACACATTTTCCACATACTGTACATTATTGTTTCTCCTCTATGCCCCGCCAGCTATCCAGTGCGTTGTGATTGGCCAAATACCTCAAGCATGTGACGGAAATGTTACACCCCTCACATACTGTGATGATGCCCTGTCAGGTCGGAGCGATGATTCAAAAACATGAAAACCCATTATAAACGAGGCATTCGTTGCATCCAGTGGGGACATAATTATGGATTATAATGACTTGTACTGTCTTTTTACGCGTTGCATCGCGCCGCGTAAACACAAAACCATGTCTGCATTTGTGATCGGAGAAATCACAAACAACAAGCCCTACTCTACACTGCCCAAAAAACTCGCTTTAAATATATAAAATAGAAAAACTCTTTAAATATAAAAAAAATATTTAATAGTCTCTGAGTCTGAACAGCCGGCATTGTAGTCTACTCTCCCAGGATCAGGAAACGGTCCTCCACAAAATGCGCTGGACACATCTGAATATTTGGGTTGAACTGTTCTGGAACAGTATTGTAAATACAACTTAACCACTGATTTCTAGTCATGTCCATTTTTGGAAGGCCAAACAAAGTAGTCAAAGCAGATATCGTCCTCTTTTGGAAGGCCAGACAAAGTAGTTTCGCTTTTACAACGAATCACACAGCGCCTTTACGACATGGCGGCGGCAACAACAATACTACAGCGAGAATAAAAGTTATGCCTTCTATCTTTGCGTGAACATTTGGGCGGCATTATGCAAATCTTCCCACATAGTGACGTAGACATGTGGGGGCGTGTTAGAACGAGCCGTTTTAGGTAGGCATGGCTGACTCTTAACTTTTATAAAGAATATCTCTTTGGATTTGAGACTTTAGTCTTTGCAACTTTACAGATCTTCTTTATGCACCAAGAGCTTGTATATAAAATAAAACAAAGCAAAGAACAAGCGTCTTATCATTTATTATACTACATAGCATTATACATAAGTAGTTGTCCGCGACAAACAATGTTGATCTGCCGTGGTACAAGTCCTTGTGGAGATTGAAAGTACGCCATCTCCTGTTCCATTGTTGTCTCCTTTTTGTAGTTTTAAATAATGATTTGATATTTATTTGCCGCTGTCACGGCTATAATGCTTCTCCGACAAGCCGCTTCTTCTTCGGCTTTTGCCGTGGTACTGCGGGTTACACCAGCAACATGCCCATGGACACTGCAGACTAGCGGTTTGCATGTGTACTGCACGTCAACGTGGACAACGACAAAGAAGTATAAATGAAAACTGACACATAGCCTATGGCGTAGGTCCGACGCAGAAGTATAAATCAGTCTTTCGTGTCACGTGATCCTACAGAAATCATTATGATTTTGTGCTCAAGAAACATTTCTTATTATTATCAATGTTGAGAAAATTGTGCTGCTTATTATTTTTGTGGAAACTGTACCATTTGATCAACTTAGTGTGCCATTGCTGAATACAAAAATACAAAAAAAATAATCAAACCCACCCAAACTTTTGAAGAGTAGTGTATATCATCATTGATGTACTAGACTGCAGACAAGAAGATTCATTTCTATGGCATGTAGACGGATGATAAACACGGGGTCAAGGTGTTTAGTGAGTACAGGGGTGAGGAGGTGGGGTTAGAGACAGAGACATGGTCTGTGAGCTGCTGCGTGTTCAAACATGATGGTACACCAAAAACTGTGCAAAAACTGAATAAGACAGAACTTACTCATACAGGCAGACAGGACAAATAACACAAACATCAAGAGGCTGTAAAATGGGTAATAATATTAAACCGTAACTTAGCGGCTATGCTGAAAAGAAGCTAGATGCTTAAAACCAAAAGCCTCTTGAGGGTTCTGGAACAACCAAAGACTTCCGGTGTGAAAACAGAAAGATGCAGTACTACCAATTGTGGTTTCACTACCTAAACCAAAACAAAACCACTTCGCTTGTATCTCAAGAGGGTATTGCAATTTATGTCAAATTTGATGTAATACAGAGAAATACTTTACAAAACAAATCCTTGTCTACTTTTGAGAAGGTTACCCAACAAAAAACAAGCTGTTATAAGCTCATTTGCTATTTAAGGTGGTCTCCCAGAATGACAAACTGAAAGTCCCAGAATCCATGCGAAACCAGCCTGACCAGGCTGGGACACCAACAATCCAGCTTAGGCTGGTTTAAGATGTTGTTTTCTCTAGGATAGGACTTTGTGACCTAGTCTTGGACTAAATATTTCCTTAATGCATTCTGCAGACGCATTAAACGGTGTCATGTGAATGATTAACCAGGGCTGTAAACAGTAAGAATGTATCATACTCCATTACATGTATGATATACAATCCTGTATACGTCATCATCAGATAGCGCTCGATTATTTTCCTGTATATACCTCATTACATCTTCACTAACATAAAAGCAATCTAATATTTGATTCAAATGAATATAATATTCCATAAGCTAGTTCAAGACAAGGTATTTGTGTCATCAATCGTTCTGGAATAGCTTTGCTAACTTAGCAACCAAATACTAGACGAGTCGATCAGGCTACCGATTAATCCTGTTTCGTAGCTAAATCTAACACCACAATCGTGTCTGCCGATATCTTTTACATGAATAATGGCCTTATAACGTTAAGGGCTGTGGTATTAAATAGTCTTTCACTACATCAATCTATCACACCATGCTAGCTAGTTAGCAGGGAGTTAAGAGAGTGCCACGCCAGGTCATTGTTTACATTGCTGACTACCTTTGATTCTCAGATCCGTCTGATATTTCATATAATATTGACTGTCTGGCTAACAGATAGCCTTGTGTTTGAAAATAACAGCATTTTATTTATATTCGATGGGTAACAGTTCATTTAGAAGTGGCATAAAGGGGACTGACACTCTGAATTTACATCCTTTTTATGACTGCCTCTAACTCAAGATACTAGTATTGAAAACAATACTAAAGATGATAATGGACTTTTTCATAGGGGGGTTTGTGGATAAAAACGGTTTATCTGGGAGTATTCCATTTTTTATGCATAAGGTGGCCTGCACAACACTCCAGCTAACCTTATTTCTAGCTACAAGCTCTTTATCAATAAGTTGCACGATTGACCCAAATATATTTAGCATAGTGATCTCTATTGTCCCTTACTGACTAAGCTGATGAAATCTATAAGAAGTGAAAGTGATTTCTGTAAATATCCATCTGAAATCTTTAACCAAGAGCACCAATGGCTCGCACGAGCTAACGACACTACCAACTCAAATTTCTCCAGCTAGGCTGTTATAAACCACATTTTCAACCTAATGCAAGTTGTCAGATCAGCATAGTAGTGATTTTTGCACTTAGTGCATTATATGGTACAAAATCGACTGCAAATGTCCAGGGCGATCCAGCTTCCCTACCCACCCTATAGGAGCCAGTGCACAAACAATGTCCCACAGCCGCGCGGAGCCTCGCGCCATTCAATCAGAGCAGCCTCGCGAGCTTCGCTTACCAGATTTGAAGAACGTCGCTATATCGGCCGCGTCCTTAGCCGCCTCCTCGGCCCCTTCCCCCGAGCTCATGGCTGTGGCGAAAAACACACAAAAAAACTAATATCCAAATCCTAAAGTTGTTCTTTATTTCCCCCACAGGCAGAAGGATTTAGAAAAGGCCTCCGCCCCTGTGTCTGAGGAATGATCTGACACGGACAGAAAAAGGATCACTTCTGAGAGCTGGGGAACATCACAACACCTCCTCCATCTTGGAGCACACAAATTAATAGCGCCGGCCGGCGGCTCTCCCAAGCGTAGCTGAGACGGAAAAGTCAGAAACGACGGCAGGGGGCGGGAGTTTGCTTCCGAAAAAGCCTCTTTCCAGCCTTTTCCCTTTCCAGTGACCTTAACTGGGTCCTCATGCGCCCCATTATGATTTTTTAGGTACAATATGATGGATTTTGAAACATCCAATTTCCCTTGACACTTCAGAGCCTCTTTATGATAGGTCCTATATTTATTATAAAGTACAAATTGATGTACCAAAGATGTCTTCTCGGAATTGATTATCTCTCTCAAACCTAACATAATTCTGCTGTATTATTTAAACATAATAATGAGGTGACTCAAGCTCCAATATTTTGTTAAAATGATTGAACACTCAAATTTTACTCTCATATTTTCTTCAGGTCATTTCTGCCCCAATTTTAATAAAACTTCCTTGTAGTTTTCTAAAATAAAAAAAAACACTACATGGCAACAAAAAACACTACAACATTTCCTAAACACCTGTTTTTTTTTTTAGGGTGAACAGATTTTCACAATTTTTAAGTACACCGTTTGTTTAACTGCAAGTGAATTAAATAATACATTAATTGTTATAAAACATGATATATTATTAAATGCTAAAGTTAAAGGGTTAGTTCAGCCAAAAATGTGAAACCCTACTCACCCAAACTCACCCTCATGTCGTTTCAAAACCGTAAGACCTTCGTTCATCTTTGGAACACAAATTAAAGGGGTCATATGATGCAATTTCAATTTTTCCTTTCTCTTTGAGTCTTACAAGCTCTTGGTGCATAAAGAAGATCTGTAAAGTTGCAAAGACTAAAGTCTCAAATCCAAAGAGATATTCTTTATAAAAGTTCAGAGTCAGCCACACCTACCTAAAATATCCAGGAACATTTTTTTTATCATGATATACATTAAGATCTGAAAATATAGGTTATATATAATTTCTTTAGGAATCTTTAGACCTGTATCCAATTTAATGCAGGTCAAATCTAACTCAAAAATCAGTTTCTTAGCTCAATATAAGTTTGCCTATGCTGTTATGCATACATGCTTTAAAATTCCTCTGTTGTTGTTGTTTTTTATTTTATAATTGTATCAATCTTTTTTAAATTAAATGGTAAAAGAGAGGTAGAGCATAAAGTGTTTGTGTTTGTCAGTGGAATTACTGTATTGTAGTGTTCACTGTTTCTCTGGGAAATGTCATGAAGCCTTCACTTATTGCATCACACCGACATCTGGTGGGGGAAACTGTATGTGCACCAATTGGGTAGCATTCAGATAACCAATGTGTGTTGCATTTTGACAGAATGCTGTTTCTAGCTCATCTATATAAAAATCAGTCAAACTATGAAAAACCTGTCATCTGTTTTGTCCCAAACCTGTAAGAAATGTTTTCAGTGGACCACAAAAGAATATGAAAAACACTAACAGAATGAGTCTCGGTCACCATTCACTTTCATTATATGCTTTTTATTGTGAATGGTGACTGAGGCTGTTAGTCGCTTAAATTGTACATAATATTTAATTTCATGTTCCACAGAAAAAAAGAAAGTCATACAGGTTGGGAACAACACAATTTAGATTTTTGACGAACTATTTGTCACCCATCCACTAGGTGGTAAGAACGTTTTTTGCAGCAAAGAGAATTGTACCACAGAAGAAGTCGAGGACCAAGGAAGCGGCCTAACGGGGGGAAATTTGCATTACACCACTTTTGTTTCTTTAACGGCGATTTTTTTTTTTTTGCTTTTCAAGAAGAAAAATACATTTAAGAATATAGTTTCGTATTGAGTGCATTAAAAGCGCAGATCACTAATCTTGTGCTAATTCTTGCGGGCGAGGCTTTATAGTAACGGTAGGTGCGTCGCAAATATGAATTATTACTAGATGTATTTAATATGCTAAGTGTAATACGTTTACTTAATTCATGTTTTCTTTACTGCATTTATTTTGCATGGCTTGACAAAGAACATACTGTGGGAATAGCACTCAATAACACAACACTGTGTCTTGTGTTAGTTTCGAAAGATGGCCGATTTACTGACTGTGTACGACGACGACCAGGCCAACAGCTTCATTGACTGCACGGTAAATCTGTCTTATTTTGACCCGAGTGCACAAAAACAGTTATTAATGTTGATCCTGTTTATTAAAACCTCATGTAAATGCATTGACATAACTCTGTGGGACTTAATCTTGATAAATGTTGTTCCTCAGATCTGCGATAAAAGAATACGGGGAGAAACTCATTACAAAATCCACGTGACCACATTACAACATTTGAAGGTAAGGAGAGAAAATCCAGTGTTGTGACTGAAGGAGTACAAATAATAATTTATAATAACTGAGCACCAAATCAGCATATTCAAATGATTTTTTTTTAAAATCATGTAACAGGCTGCTGAAAATTCAGCTCTGCCATCACAGGAATACATTTCGATTTAAAATACAATAAATAGAAACGATTCTTTTAAATTGTAGTATTTTTTCACAATATGTTTCATTGTATTTATAATCAAATAAATGCATTCTTGGTGAGCATAAAATATTTTTAACAGCATGGAAAAATAAAATATTTTCAAAACTTTTGACTGGTAGTACATATATAATTTAGTATTTCTGTGTTTTGAAGTATAATTTATATTTTTAAGTGGTTTCAGATTATAATACTTCAGTGTGTTGTTTTACTCACTTTTCTGCTTCATTCAACTTTAGGGTTTCTAAGGAATAGAGCTCAACCAGCGAACAACAGTTTGTCTGTTCATTTCTTGTCTTAGACGCTGTATACACAGGTTATGACCTTGTATACGGGTTATGTCTGCATTTCTTTACCTGTCCAAAAAACTACTCATTCTTCTGCTTTTAAAGCAAATTAGGAGGAGTTGTGTGGACACTGGAGTGTTTTTGACCGTTTGATTACAATTTTTTTCCAGTCCAATTACATTTCATCTTGAGGACCAAATGCACTTTATCATTTTAGAGGTTTATCTTTTTGCTTTAACAAGGGTTTTGATCCCAAAATCCTTGTTTGGATCTGTCATGGAACCCTTGTCATGGATCTTCAATCTCCAGAACAGATGGACCTGCTTGAAACAACATGTATACAAACTTCTGTCTATTTGAGAAGATTCAAGAGCACTGTAACATATTCCATTGTTGGTTTGTTTGTTTTTTTAGTCTGAGGGCCTCCTCACACTACTCAAATAGTTGTCATCTGCACTAAAATGTGCTGTAGTTTGAGAGCCTATAGCCATTATGGCTGTTGTTGGTGCAGCAAGATGATGTGCTTCTTCACACGACTGCTAAAGGATGATTGGATGCTGCGTGCTAAAATGGCAGGAGTTGTCAGAATCTGCCAGTTCCAGTCTGATTGGCTGGCCACAATGTTTCCTGGAGTCAGACTGCACAGCTTTTCTTTGAAAGTTTCTCAGCTGTTCCTTGTTGCTTTGATTTTCCAAAGCTTGTGAGATTCTTGGCATTGAATCTTTGGAAGATACTTGAGTGTCACTCCTCAAGCACAATCATATATTCAGCTTGATTTCAGATTTGTGCATTGGATGTAGTTCATACTTATGTTTGGTCAAATGGGAATTCTGACCATACAAATCTTACCATGTTATTTCTGTTTTGTGGAGACTGCTGTGCCATTATAGCTACTGGCTGCAAAGGGCTGGACAGTAAATAATCCCTATTTATTTCTGAACTTTCTCATTCAGATTTTTTTTTGGCTTACAGTTTTATCATGGCATGTTACTTTTGTGAAATGCCTCATTATTCATCTTATTTCCTCTCATGAACAAGTGAAACCCAACCTTGTAGTTTTTTTTCCTGGAAAATTTGGGATTCATTTTCCCACACACAATGCTTCCTCAAAGAATAAGACCTGAATCTGTTCCAGGATTTTAGGGGTAACATGGGTGAGTTTTTCAACTTTGTGTGCAAGGTTGGCATGCAATGGAACATGCAGCCTTCTTTTATTTCCTATTATGCCGTGTATCAGAGTAAAACGGCTTCTTGAATGAGGAAAAAAATGGGACTTGAGTTTGTTTATCAGGATTTGATTGGCCCCGCTGCGATCGTTTCATGTAGGTGACCGGTTGTTGTGGGGAAGTAATGAAACTCGTTTGGCTATTGGACAACCTTATTGTCCCGCCTTCTCTTCTCTGATGTGTACATTGTTGCAATCATATTTTTGATTTAAAGATTATGTGGACATGTTTTAAAAAAATTGTATTGATGATGTGCGCACATAAATATTATAGATATAGATCTGTAACATTTTAACTTTCAGGACCTAATGGTTCAATTCATTGTTCGTGCCCTCCAGTATGTTTTTTATTTTTCTTTGTTCAGTGTGAGATGATTAACTTGTAAATTTGTTCCCCAAAAACATCATACATGCTGTAAATAGCACAATGCTTCCAGTGTGCTCAGCAGATTTTATTTTTTCCAACTTCAAAGTGTCCCCTTCTCCTCTTTCAAATTGGTGATTACCAAAGCAGGCATTGAGGACAACACAAGCAAGCATGCCATACACATTATGTGTATGGACAGTATCACAGGTGGATAAGTATGAATTTCTATAGCATCTGGTTTGGTCACTATCCTGGGGATACTGTTTTGCCATAGCAGTTTGTAAATGCTAGTACAATCGGTGTACCAGCTCATCACCTGGGCAAAACCTGTTTCTTGCACTGTGAAAGATCACTTTGCTTAATGCTGGAGGATTTTCCCAAAGCTTCTTAGATTCTAGAGATCTGAGATGCCCATATGGATCCTTAAGTGGATTGGACAGTTTGGTCTTGTTTCAGCATTATTCCACAATTCGAGACCAGATTTTCTTTCATCAAGTGACGTCTTTCATGATGGCTAGAAATTAGATGGACTCCCTGGATTCGGATGGAAATGTGAGGTTTCAGCACAGATATGGTGGAAATAGCCATTATATACCAGTACAAAGGATGACTCAAGAACTGCTTTACTTGCCAAAAAGCCTCCGATCTAGATCAACGTGTTTAAGCAGAAACAGTGTTTGTGGAAATGAATTTTGTCTTGTCTGTTTGATAGTAGGTCAAATAGAAGCAAACACCAACATTTTTTTGTTTTAACACCGAGAGGAGTCTTCTTCAGCTAATTTGTGGAAATATTTCTCAAAGGTTAAAACACTGTGGTTAATTTGTACCAAAAAAAACAAAACCATTACTGTGATCTGGCCTGTTTAAACAGGTAGATACAGCTTATAAAAACGTAATGCGTGACAATGCACCTTTTGCAACCATGTGGGTGTATTTTCAGACATATTTTGCAGATTCTGCTGCAGTAGAATAAATATGGGATCTTTCAGACATAAAGAATTTTTATTTTTTTGTATATTTGTAAAATTCTGAAATGATCATGTTTTATGA
>NW_015505352.1:712937-758500 GCF_001515645.1 Sinocyclocheilus grahami
TTATAATAACTGAGCACCAAATCAGCATATTCAAATGATTTTTTTAAAGAATCATGTAACAGGCTGCTGAAAATTCAGCTCTGCCATCACAGGAATACATTTCGATTTAAAGTACAATAAATAGAAACGATTCTTTTAAATTGTAGTATTTTTTCACAATATGTTTCATTGTATTTATAATCAAATAAATGCATTCTTGGTGAGCATAAAATATTTTTAACAGCATGGAAAAATAAAATATTTTCAAAACTTTTGACTGGTAGTACATATATAATTTAGTATTTCTGTGTTTTGAAGTATAATTTATATTTTTAAGTGGTTTCAGATTATAATACTTCAGTGTGTTGTTTTACTCACTTTTCTGCTTCATTCAACTTTAGGGTTTCTAAGGAATAGAGCTCAACCAGCGAACAACAGTTTGTCTGTTCATTTCTTGTCTTAGACGCTGTATACACAGGTTATGACCTTGTATACGGGTTATGTCTGCATTTCTTTACCTGTCCAAAAAACTACTCATTCTTCTGCTTTTAAAGCAAATTAGAAGGAGTTGTGTGGACACTGGAGTGTTTTTGACCGTTTGATTACAATTTTTTTCCAGTCCAATTACATTTCATCTTGAGGACCAAATGCACTTTATCATTTTAGAGGTTTATCTTTTTGCTTTAACAAGGGTTTTGATCCCAAAACCCTTGTTTGGATCTGTCATGGAACCCTTGTCATGGATCTTCAATCTCCAGAACAGATGGACCTGCTTGAAACAACATGTATACAAACTTCTGTCTATTTGAGAAGATTCAAGAGCACTGTAACATATTCCATTGTTGGTTTGTTTGTTTTTTTAGTCTGAGGGCCTCCTCACACTACTCAAATAGTTGTCATCTGCACTAAAATGTGCTGTAGTTTGAGAGCCTATAGCCATTATGGCTGTTGTTGGTGCAGCAAGATGATGTGCTTCTTCACACGACTGCTAAAGGATGATTGGATGCTGCGTGCTAAAATGGCAGGAGTTGTCAGAATCTGCCAGTTCCAGTCTGATTGGCTGGCCACAATGTTTCCTGGAGTCAGACTGCACAGCTTTTCTTTGAAAGTTTCTCAGCTGTTCCTTGTTGCTTTGATTTTCCAAAGCTTGTGAGATTCTTGGCATTGAATCTTTGGAAGATACTTGAGTGTCACTCCTCAAGCACAATCATATATTCAGCTTGATTTCAGATTTGTGCATTGGATGTAGTTCATACTTATGTTTGGTCAAATGGGAATTCTGACCATACAAATCTTACCATGTTATTTCTGTTTTGTGGAGACTGCTGTGCCATTATAGCTACTGGCTGCAAAGGGCTGGACAGTAAATAATCCCTATTTATTTCTGAACTTTCTCATTCAGATTTTTTTTTGGCTTACAGTTTTATCATGGCATGTTACTTTTGTGAAATGCCTCATTATTCATCTTATTTCCTCTCATGAACAAGTGAAACCCAACCTTGTAGTTTTTTTTCCTGGAAAATTTGGGATTCATTTTCCCACACACAATGCTTCCGTCATCATAACTGTACTTGCGGTTCTTCAAACTTCACCTTTTTGTCCAGAATGATGCACAATATGGTTTCCACAGAGCACCTGGGGTAAAGTGCCTTAATCAAGAGCCCAATGCTAAAAGAAGGTCTCCCCCTATTGGGGTTTGGACCATCTACCATCACAACACTCTTTGCTGCTTGTGTGTTATTAACCTCTGTTTACTTTATTTCAGCATTGCAAGTAGGTCCTACGAAGTGCACATAAGTAAAATGTATAATCACCTGTGCCTGTTTTTCCTCCACTGTTTATCTCTTCAAAGAAAGAGGACACCCTAGCTTCACAAGGTAAGTAGTAAAAGTCACAACTTTATCCAGAATTACTTCAAATGTCTAGGCATCTCACGGCCCCTGATTCTGTTGGATTTTTTAAACAACAAATTAGTTTATAGTGTTCCTGTGATTAGTCCTTATTGCGTTAAAAATAAGTCAGATCAAAGTTTGTTCAGACAGAGTTAACATCAATGTAATACGATTATATGAAATGTCCCGAAATCAAATTAATTCATTTTATTTTTGAGATTATATTGAAATTGAATGTGCTATTTAAAAGCACATATACTGTATCGTGTCAGGAAATTCAACCGAAATCTCAAGGAGTTTGTAAGTATCCAGATTGTCAGGTGTCGTCTCATAAGTTCAGAAGGGTTTCCTTAGAGAAGGATGTCCTTCTCTCATCAAAATGTGTGGACATTACAGCTATAAAGCTCACAGGATTCACCACTGATGATAGCAATCATCACAAGAACTGATTTTTGTCCTTAAAGTGATATGAAGACCTAGAAGCTAGAAGACTTTTTTTTTTTTTTTTTTGGTCTGTCATGGATTTGAAGACAAAGAAGAAACATAATCATGTTGGAATCACACAGACCTGGATTTTTTGGATCCATTAAGTGGATTTTTATAGTTGCAGTGAAACCATGGAAGATTTAAAAAAAAAAACAGGAATAACATTTTTTGTTATTCAAAGAATAAGACCTGAATCTGTTCCAGGATTTTAGGGGTAACATGGGTGAGTTTTTCAACTTTGTGTGCAAGGTTGGCATGCAATGGAACATGCAGCCTTCTTTTATTTCCTATTATGCCGTGTATCAGAGTAAAACAGCTTCTTGAATGAGGAAAAAAATGGGACTTGAGTTTGTTTATCAGGATTTGATTGGCCCCGCTGCGATCGTTTCATGTAGGTGACCGGTTGTTGTGGGGAAGTAATGAAACTCGTTTGGCTATTGGACAACCTTATTGTCCCGCCTTCTCTTCTCTGATGTGTACATTGTTGCAATCATATTTTTGATTTAAAGATTATGTGGACATGTTTTAAAAAAATTGTATTGATGATGTGCGCACATAAATATTATAGATATAGATCTGTAACATTTTAACTTTCAGGACCTAATGGTTCAATTCATTGTTCGTGCCCTCCAGTATGTTTTTTATTTTTCTTTGTTCAGTGTGAGATGATTAACTTGTAAATTTGTTCCCCAAAAACATCATACATGCTGTAAATAGCACAATGCTTCCAGTGTGCTCAGCAGATTTTATTTTTTCCAACTTCAAAGTGTCCCCTTCTCCTCTTTCAAATTGGTGATTACCAAAGCAGGCATTGAGGACAACACAAGCAAGCATGCCATACACATTATGTGTATGGACAGTATCACAGGTGGATAAGTATGAATTTCTATAGCATCTGGTTTGGTCACTATCCTGGGGATACTGTTTTGCCATAGCAGTTTGTAAATGCTAGTACAATCGGTGTACCAGCTCATCACCTGGGCAAAACCTGTTTCTTGCACTGTGAAAGATCACTTTGCTTAATGCTGGAGGATTTTCCCAAAGCTTCTTAGATTCTAGAGATCTGAGATGCCCATATGGATCCTTAAGTGGATTGGACAGTTTGGTCTTGTTTCAGCATTATTCCACAATTCGAGACCAGATTTTCTTTCATCAAGTGACGTCTTTCATGATGGCTAGAAATTAGATGGACTCCCTGGATTCGGATGGAAATGTGAGGTTTCAGCACAGATATGGTGGAAATAGCCATTATATACCAGTACAAAGGATGACTCAAGAACTGCTTTACCTGCCAAAAAGCCTCCGATCTAGATCAACGTGTTTAAGCAGAAACAGTGTTTGTGGAAATGAATTTTGTCTTGTCTGTTTGATAGTAGGTCAAATAGAAGCAAACACCAACATTTTTTTTGTTTTAACACCGAGAGGAGTCTTCTTCAGCTAATTTGTGGAAATATTTCTCAAAGGTTAAAACACTGTGGTTAATTTGTACCAAAAAACAAAACCATTACTGTGATCTGGCCTGTTTAAACAGGTAGATACAGCTTATAAAATGCGTAATGCGTGACAATGCACCTTTTGCAACCATGTGGGTGTATTTTCAGACATATTTTGCAGATTCTGCTGCAGTAGAATAAATATGGGATCTTTCAGACATAAATAATTTTTTTTTTTTTTGTATATTTGTAAAATTCTGAAATGATCATGTTTTATGAGCTGATTCTGTTTTTATAGGAGAGATTCTGAGACCACCTCCACTGCCAGAATGGACAGACATAATAGAATATTTGAAATACCTGAGTCTTGATGAGCCCATCATTGGTAAGATGACTTCATAACCAAAACCATTAAAATTGACATTTAAAATATTTGAGTAAAGTGGTCTTAAAGAGATAGGTAACCCAAAAATAAACATTTTATCATCATTTACCCACCTCACGTCACATCACCTACACTGAAAGAAGATGTTTTGTAAACCATTTCAACAGTTTTTTCCCAGACACTGAAAGGCAGTGGGATCCAAAATAGCATTTGAATTTGGACCCCATTGACTTTTATTGTATGGCTGAAAAAAGTACTGAGACCTTTTCAAAATATCTTTTTCAATTGAAATACACCACTTAGGGCTGTGCAAAAAATCAAATGCGATTTTCATGCGCATCTCGTCAGTAAAGCCGCTTCTGGTGATTAGTAGTAAATCTCCAGCACGTGCTTTCAGATGGAGCGGCATTTACTACACAGAGCCGTACATCACTGACAAGCTACTCAAAATCGCAGGCGATTCATTGCCGAGTTTGAACGCGATTTTGTGTAGCTTGTCAGAATCACCAGAAGTGGCTTTACTGACGAGATTCGTATGAAAATCGCATTTGATTTTTTTGCCCAGCCCTAACACCACTCACTCTTCCTTCTATTTTTTGTTCAGGTCTCAACTCCCTGATACAGATTCCAGATCACATCACTGACGATGGCAAAACTGTGTTGAAGTACAAGTGCCGAATGTGTGTCGTGGAGATGGACCTTTACAGCATGGTGGCCCATATCGTTGGACGTAAACACAGACAAAAGTACTTGGTATGGGGACTTTGTTCCTCGTTATACTTTTACCCTTATACTGTTCGGAGTGAAATAAATTGTTTACGTTTGATCTGTCTTGTCAGGAGCTGAAAAGACCAGACTTGGTGACATGGCAAGACAACAACCAGAAACAGCCAGGTCTCGTTGCCAGAGCCAAAGCTGCGGTAGTCGAAAAGCAGGAGGGATGGGGAAAGCCAGTGGTATTATATTCTTAGTGGATTTGTTGCTTGTAAAATGGATTATTTTGAAGAATTTTGGATAGAACACGTATACATTTGAATTCATATTAATCTGCAATTTCATTTTAGGCACTCAAAAGACCTCAAGAGAAATTCAGAAATGTTTTTCAAGGTGAATATTTGACCTTTCAATCACCAGCTGATTTTTCATAGATTACAACTTTTTTTTGTGAAATTTAAAAAAACATTTTACCCTTTGTAAAAAGCAGGAAGTGATTTACGGGCTAGTGTTCATGAACAACACTACTATGGACAGGACTCTCTTAGGAAGCCACCTTTCCCTGAACAGGTTCAAAAACAGACATACTTCGATGAAGAACGACACGGAAGACCCTATTATACAGGCGATAAGTATGACCAGTACAATAGACCTAGTAATCCAAGTCAAGCAATCCACCAACAATTCTTTCCAGAAGAAAACCAACATCAAAAACCTTACGAAGATGCTGACGCTAGAGGAAGACTCTCACGAGGTGATGATTATCCTGAAAGAGAAATGCATACTAGGCCCTATGCAGACCAGGGTGGACGGAGAATTCAAGAAAACTATGAAGGAGAATGTCTTGGCGGAGGACAGTTCTCGGGAGGTAAAATAAACCGATTTAATGACAAAGACCTCCGAATCCGCCCGGGAGCATCAGAATATCAGAAAGAGCAAATGGAAGGTAGGCGGTATGCAGATTATGAAGAGAGAAATCCTGCCATGAATCCCATGTCAATGCATGGAAGAAACTTTAATGAGGAGAAAAGGGGGACTGTCAGAGAAATGCACAGTAGGCCTTGGGACAAAGCTTATGAGGTACAAGGTTACCCCCCTATGCTTGAACCCAGAGATCCAAGAGCATATTCACAAGAAGCGGTTCCAGCTAAAAAGAAAAAGAAGAGCAGATTCTCTGATGCCACTGCAGAGGAAATAGCACTGGCACATACCAGGTGACGTGTTGGTTATTTCATAATGTCACATTCAAAAAATTTGTTGCTCAATATTTATGAATTTTTACACCAATTTACACAAGGCTGTTGTCTTTAATGTTTCCTCTTTTCTTTTCTTTTTTACCAAATTCTCTTTTCAGACATTCAAATAAATCCACCCTAAAAGAGAAACCAAGAGGAGCACCGTTTAGAGCAAATCCTCTGGTAAAAACTGCAGTTACTCTTATTTACACTCAAATCAATTGTGTATAAAATGTTCTATTTTAAGATAACTTGTTTTTTTAAATATGGTGTATAGATATTCGTATGATATACTTTGTCATGAACTGCAATTAGATGCAGTTTAATTTACATGCATTTTAATTGAACTAAAGCAATTTTGCTTGTTAAAATGCCATTTAAACTCTTTAATCCATTTTTGTGAAGTCAGACTAATGGTGCAATAATATTGCAAACAAATTCCAGTAATTTTTGTAGGAATACAGTAGGAATTCGCTAATTCTTACCTTAACGTAAGCAGATAATGTGATTTGTAGCTGTTCTTTGTTTCTAGCATGGACTGTATTCACATTAATCAAACTACAATTGGCTTCATTGTTCGCATACAAGATGGTGGTGTGCCACATGTATTCAATGTTTCAAATGTTTATTCACACATTGTGTCATATATACTTCAACAGTCAGATGAAGACTGTGGCTAGACTATGCACTAACCCACTATAGCTCTATTAAATTGGTGTGATATAAATGAACTTGGCGTTTGTTGGAATACTTATTGTTGTTTTTTCCTTTACAGTTGTTAAATAACCAATTTGTGGATTCTGGAAGTACATCCCATCTTAATCCAAAACATGAAAATGTTCTGGACATACTTGTGAGTGCAGAATATTTGACAAACATGAAAAAGACTACCGGATAAACTGGAGTTTTCATTTGAACATATTCTGTTTAAATTACAGAATGACATCAAGATTGATAATATGGACGAAGCCAGATTTCTTAAAGAAAAGCTGTGCACAGTTTTGAAAGAGTTTCAAGAAAACAAATCCATAAGTACTGGGGTAAGCACAGTGCTATCTGCTAAGAATGATTCTCATTTAATTCAGTCTAAATAATTGTTCTCTATTTGTCGTCCTTCATCTAAAGGGCCATACTTCACAACCTGTCAGTGATCATAGAGGGGTAAAGCAGACAAGGGATGATCCAGATGGCATGCATTTAGAAAAGAGAGGTTTCCAAGAGGCCAGACGATATGATGATGGTCCCAGAAGTTTCCAAGAATCCAGACAATATGGAGATGACCCTAGAATGTTTCGAGAGGTCCGACAAATTGGGGATGACCCCAGAGGTCTTAGAGAGACCAGACATTATGAAGATGATTACAAAGAGTCAAAACGATTTGATGGTTATCCCAGTGGTCTTCAAGAAGCAAGGCCGCATGCCAATGATCCCAGAGGATTTCAAAAGACGATGTTACAAGAGACCCCACGAGATCTTCCCCACGAGAGGAGACGTTATGATGAAGATCCTAGACAAAAGGAACAACATTTTGAAGAATATGCAAGAGCTTCAAGAGCAGAAGCTCCAAGAAGTACTCAAGAGACAAGATATTATGAAGATGATTACAGAGGCTTTGGAAATTTGGATCCTGAAAGAAATTGGGAGCATCAGAAAGGACGTTCAATAGAGCGTTTTGAGAACAGAGGCCCGGCAGATGTTGAGAGGGCTTTTCAAGGTAAATCATACATCCAATTTTTTCAAATGGTTGTATGGAAAACTAGTCTTCCTGAGGAGCAGATGACGAGGAATAACCTTGTGATTACAGTGTTTTGAAGTGTTAAGAATTTGTACCAATTTTTGTATATAAAATCTTCTATATTGATTCTTCATGATTATCTTGCTTTCAGAGAGCTTTGGCAAGCCTCCTGTTCACTTCCAACCAACCTCTCTACAAGAAGAAGCAAGGATATATGCTGGGAGAGCACAGCAGAGGTCTCATCAGTGTGACCGTCACCCAGGCGATGAACCCTACGACCCGTTCCACCCATCATCCTCGCCACCTCCAGAAGCGTCCAGCTCCACCAGTCTTGACAAGATTGCATCAACTCTTCTTGAGCTTGTGGCTCGTAGATAAAGTTAGGCTTATCAGTCAGATAGTTCATTATATAAGATGGTTATAGCTTAACAGTAGCCTACAGTGATTGGTCATCTTTATGTAAGTTCATACAAAATCTTCCAGTAAATGGAATACTGGTTTCATCCATACACACTGCTTATCCTCTGCAGGGTCACAGAGGGCTGGAGCTTATCCCAGCATCTCGGGGTTCCCACGCGCACACACAGACACACACTCTCTCCCATTCATAATGTTTTCAGTTACTACCTAAATTCTGACTATTGTTAGTTTGTGTTTGTAGCCTGCTTGCTATTGGTTTTTCAGTTTGGTTTGTGTACTATGAAACTGTAATGGGTTTTGTTCAAATGGTTTAATAAGAAAGATGATTGAAAATAAACAGTTCAACCTCATTTTAACTGTCCTTTATCAATTTTTTTTATTTAATAAATTGCCATTGGTTTTGATGTGTGGCGTATATACAATATAACGATGTAAGTTTTTTTTTCTTTTCAAACCCTTAATAAACCCTAAATAAAGAAAATAATTGTGGGGGTTTCCCCCCCCAAAAAAAATCCCAATATTGTGTGAAAAGCTGAACACAACTGGATTCAACTATCATATAAAAGTAGATTTTTAACTTATTGGGACAAGAGTGTTTTTATATATATATATATTGTGACGCATTATGTGTTTTAAACTTATACGGTGTCTTTTTTTACTGTTTTAGAATAATGAAATACTGAGGTTAATCTTTTTATTTTGATTCAACAGACAGATAATAAGACAATAATAACAGTTGCATTCAAAGCAAATGCATACATGTCATGCGCTGACCAGTTCAACCTCTTGCTGAACTGAAGAACGAGATCACATTCAATGGCGCTAAGGTCGAGTACGTCATAACGTAACGCTTCTTCCGGTTTAAAAAAAAGTTGTCAAATCATCGGCCATCTTGGTTCCTGTAACAGCCTGAAATAAATTAAATATTACGACGAACCGCACTACACTACGATTTCATCACGTAAAGTGAGTATAAAAATTATATACTTTGCTGCGTTACTGCTCGGTTGCTATCTAACAGCTTGGTTTGGATGAAGCGGGTGTCGTTTTGGGCTCGTGGTCCAATAAAAGTTTTCATCCAATGGACGATTGTTTTGGAGTATGAACATAGGCGCCATTTCCCTCCTCGCTCTCTGAAGCGCTTATTGGTGGCTAGTGGAAGGGAATGGAGGCGGTCAGGAAACTGTTGGACATAGTTCGCCATTTTGGCTCTCTAGCGTTAAGGACTTTTATTGGCTCACTGGTTCATTTTGAGCCTAAATGGTGGCAGTTTCTTAACTACCAGAACCCTTAGAAACCTTGATTGGTGGAATCTAGTCCGAGGTTTGATTGGTCTGAAGGACAGATCCAAACGTAGTCTTTATTGGTTAGACTGTCTTTACACCGCTTTACAAATATTTTAGGAAAACTCGCTCAAAGCCTTCCAAAACCTTCATTATTTCACTTCTCCTAATTTGACGGGATTCACAGTCAATGCGGCCTTCTAACGTAGCGAGCACTGTCTCTACCTTAATGTCGCTCTTTTTATAGTCCTTATCTGTCCATACAATCTTACTGACTGATGTTTTGGGATGTAAATCATTCTCGCAATAAAAAATAAATCGGACACTGGGTTTCATCTATAACAATGTTACATACACACACACATATACTGAATGTTTGCATGGTTTCGGTTAGCATGTCTCCCGGTAGCCTGCAAATGCTTTGTCGACTTCGTTAATGAAAAAAAGCATCTGTAATTTGTATCAATAATAGTGTTCATTAAGCTTTATCAAAGGTTTAAGAAATACCTGTCCGTGTGTATAATTTATTCGCGATGGAATTTATTCCGTGTATTTTCATTTTGCAAAATGTGCCGATGGTGTCACCGTATTCATTGCATAAACAAACACGCTTCTAATTTGTCACCTATGAATGAAAATATAAAACAAAATACTAACGTTATAATTATTATATTTGGTCAAAGCTGTAATTTAAGATGTAATTAACATAATTTTAATGTACCAGGTTAAATGGAGGTCAATTCGTAGCTCACGATTTACCCACGATTCATCAGTGAGTTTTAAAGCAATATTATAATTCTTGTAAAATCAAGGTCAATAAGCAATAATGGCATTCATAGCAACTGTTGCCATAATCTTTCAGCACTTTTGCTGTAAATAATTTACCTGCTTTCCAGATGTATTTTATCAACAACAAAGTATAGGAAGCATTGTGCTGCAGTTGTTGCTTTCGTTTTCATCTATACTGTCTGAAGCTTAGCCCTTATTTTGATGCTCATCTCTCACATAAGTAAAAAAAAGTCAAGTGTCTGTCCTCACTGGATGTCTCAGCAAAGAGTTGGCTCTTATTAAAAAAAAGATCTTAAATCTGCTGTGCATTGACTAGTTTTGGGCGGAAGGTGCGTAGGCCGTTTTTTTAATGTGAATTAGCTTAACAGTGGTAAATGTGACTGCACCATTTGTATGATTGTTGTACGAATAATCATAATTGAATTAAAAGTGAACAAATAAGCATAATTTTTGGTCACATGAGATTGTGCTGTATGGTTACACTTATTAGAGGTTAAACCATGTAACTTGACCCTTCAGGTCAACTTTATATTAATTTAGGACACAACTAACGTTGAGTTCAAGTTCCATGTGCTGCACTGCATGCATGTTCCTGCACTCAAATGAGACTGCAAGTCTGACCTGAGTGACTTTCCACTTTAAATCATGCGGCTACAGCATGCGGCACCCTCTATGAGACCACCCTGAGCCAATCACTGTTCATGGGCTCATTTGCATCACTGCACGGCCGGCCACTCCGCTCCTCCGAGGGGCGGGCTTTAGAGACATTTAGTTTGACATTGTAAATAAGCAAGGGACAGTTGTTTGAGAAGTCAGTTGTTCAGTCCAGCTCTGTCCAGCCACAGTTAGAGAAGATGGTCTGCAGGGGACAGCTTTTCAGAGGCTCGCAAAACGAGACGATCCTCCGCCATCCCTGCGTCCTTTATGCAACTTTCTGCTGCTTTTGTCTTGTTGTTTTTTCTCTCTCTCGTTCTTTTCATTCCCTGACCCCTATCCTGCTGCTCAAGGTAACTTAAAACAGGAAGTTGAGTGTCTGTGAAAGGGGGCGGAGTAGAGAGGGTAAGCAGGGAGGAGGGGGATGACACGTCCTAGAGACGGCAGGCTAGGCCAATAGCGGCAGAGACCGACTCGGGCTCATTTGAAGAATCCAGCGAGGGGGTGGGATCTCGGAGATAGGCGGGCCGAGAGTATCGTTTAGCAAGCTAGATTGATTACAGTCGAGTGTTAAAGGGAAAGCAGTCAGGAGATTTTTGTCCCGACTTGTTTTACTGCTCTGCATTGCTCTCACACTTTTTTTTCTTTTCATCCTTCCCTTTTTCTTTTTCCTCTCCCTCACTTTCTTGCCTGTTTTTCCGGTCACTCGTGCCGAAGCAGGGGTCAGCTGAAAGACAAACAGTAGGGTTGCCAGGCAGAGGCAACTCCAGGCTCCAGGCGGCTTCAGGGCACTCGGACAGGGGAGGAATGGGGGGGGGGTTGTGTGTTTAGGAAAGGGGGGTGGCTCAAGAAGATGGGCTAGTGGAAGGGGGAGGGGTCGGATCAGGGGGCGGTAGGTGATCACGCTTCCCTTGGCTCGGGGCTTTGAACGCAGCAGCAGATCGCCTGTCCCGCACAGCCTTTTGTCTCCTCCTGGGACAGAGCCTGTGGACTAAAGACAGTTAAGGAGACTTTCGAGATGTCCTCCTGTTCTCCACCATCCACAGCGCGGCATATGAAGGGCACGGGGTAAGTGTGACTTACGACTGCAATCTGACGGAAAAGCTCTCCATCTCGCGCTGCAGTAATGGGATGCTTCCTCTGTTCTCTGCTGCGCTTTTCTCCTCCTCCTTTCGTCCTCTACTTTTCCCCTTGCTTGAAATCTGAGTGTACTTCTTTGTGTTTCCTGTCCTGTTAATTTTGAAGTCCTTAACCTGACTACCAATGTTTGACATGATGTAAACATTAACCAGCTGGAAATTTCTCTGGTTTTGCATACAGAATTTTAACTTTCCATCGTTGATCTGCATGGTGTACTCTTTGATCGCAGTTGACCTCTAAGTTCAGTTCATTTAGTTTGACTTTGGACCTCTTGATGGTCCCGTGCTCTTGAGTATCTCTGGTACATCTGTGATGCTTACAGAGACAGATAGAGATGATGGCCCTGGCTGCATAGGGCCGCTAGTCCCGGTTCACCTTTCAAGGCCCAGTTTTGTGGCTTGTTTACACTCTCTCGTGACAGTGAGGCAGAGCAGAGGACAGTATGGATGTGGGGTCTACGTGACCATCGTGGATTGGGGACTCTTAGCCCCCTAGTTCATCATGTACAGACGGCTGTCCTCACACGATGCATCGTCACAGAATCCGGTCAGATTAAAGTCTCTTTTTCGCTCGTGTACTAGAAAGTTTCCATTAGTGATGGTATTAAGGTCCTTTTGGGGAATGGAGTTACCAAAAATAACTCTAGGTAGAGCCTTGACTGCTGCGTCTCAGCGTGATGTGTTCAGTTAAGATTTTAATATAATTTTAGCTCCTTATTGCACCAGTTTGCAAAGATGTTCAAGGGTAAAATGTCACACCTGACTAAGGTTTTTGCACATTCCCTCTCATTCCCGGGGTTTTGCGCTTGAGGTTGTTTTGAAATGTCAGCGCAGAACCTTTAAAGTTTGCAGTTGGCTTTCTGGTGCTGGCGTCGACACGTCGTCGCACCTTGCCGTTGCTAACGGGCCCATCAGTGGATGAAGGTCACAGGAATGTGAGAGCGGCTTCCGCATTCGATCCGTCAGTAGGGAGAGTGTGAGACCAAGAGGACAGTGCATCCCTCAGGGGCGCACAGACAAGAGGGGGCCATTCACCATCATGCTTCTCTAGGGACGGCATCATTACACACATTAGGGTCGCCAAGTTGCTGCAGTGAAAGTTGAAAAACCTGTCTCCGTTTTCTTTCTTTTTGTGCTATAGTATATCCTGCACTCTCGCGCTCTCCCTCCCCCTAAACATTTTTTCCCCCCTTTCTGCTTACTGCCGAATGACCTTGAGAGTTAAGGGACGGCTTCCTGGAGTTGATGCGAGGCCGAACCAAGGGCAACTTTGGAATGATTGATCCATGAGATTAGACACGGATCAGAGTGGCGGTATTGTCCAGCCCCCCCCCTTTTTTTTTTTTGCTCCGAACATTAGAGCAAAACAAGCACGGCTATTCGTTGGTTAATTTGTAATTCATTGCCGGGTGCCTGGGTGCATTTTGTTGTGCCCGAGTCGATGATTAACCAGTAACTGCAGCAGGCTTTGTAAAAAAAAATATTTTTTACCAGCTGGCCTTTCTGTGTGAATTAATAACTCCAGAATGTAGCTATAGAAATGTATCCTTTCTGTATGACAGAATGATCACAGAAAACATCTTGTGTTGTCTGTGTTCTGTACTTTTAATTATTTAGGCTGGTTTTGGTTCAGGGTCTTAAGTAGTATGTTATAAAGAGTTTTATGTATGTTGTATAATAAAAAGAGTAAGTATGCTTACATGCACAGTTATACACAGGTTTTTGCATAGTTGTAAATATGACTTAGTTTTTGCGTATTAGTATATGTGACACAATGCATAATATGTAATAAAAAGAGTTGTCAGTAAGTGCATTTGCATGTGCAGTTATAAGCAGGTTGATTATTTGAAGATTTAAATCCTTCTCACATAAATTGTAGTACAGTTAATGTATACACAGTCTCATTACCTGAGTCTGTATGACTTTGCAAAACCCTGACTGTTTTGATTTCAGTCTGACCAACGTGTTTAAATTACATTTTAAAAATTACACAGTTTTAGTCTGACTAAAATCGAACTATAAAGTTTAACTAAATATATTTAAAAATTCTGAAAAATTCTTTCTTCCATTATTTTCTTCACCTATTCTTGAAAAAAAAAATTCCCTCTGGAATGCTCCGATGTCAGATAAGATTGAATTACCTCTATGTGCGTTCACAGTTTGATATGCATTGAGATTTGGTATTCCTAAACTATGTAGAAGAGGCATGCTGGAAATGAGGGGTGTGAGCAAAATGGAGATGTATGACAGGATGTGGAGATAAGTATTACATTTTAACAGCGTCTCCAGTGGAAAGCGGTTTCTTCTCAAAAAGTTCAGTATGGGCCTGTCAAACAAAAAAGCAGACTTTGAAATAAAGTTGATTGTTTTGTAGCTTTTTACGTCCTGGCTGTTAAAATTAGGCTCATTCTAGAGATGGGCTTCATGTTTGAGAAGTAGCTTGGATTTCAAGTCAACACAACGGCTGGCATCCACAACCCTGTTATTGTCTTATCAGCACAGCTGATTTGAATCTCTCCAGCACGAGGAAGAGATTGTCCTAAATTTATATCTGCATCTTAGGAAACAGCCTAAACCGTAATATAAAAAGGCAATTGTTTTGCCAGTAGTAACTGTATGTGCAGTTCTTCTGTTGTGTTTGTGTCACAGCACTTTCTCCACTTATGATGACTCCTCCTTGGAGGCCTCAGGCCACACTTTCTCTAACCATTAAATATCTGCTGCACAACCATCTTAACTCATCTCTTGTCAAGGGGGTAATTTGTGATATCTAAAGTGTTTGAGAACCGCTCGTCCCCGATCACATTGAAACATTCAAGCGTTCCTTTGCTGCAGTCCTCCTGCACGGCGAAAGCCAGGCTGGCAGTGATGTTCTTGCTGATTCAGCCTCTGCTAGCAGCATTGACTTTCTGAGACACAGAGCACCAGCGGTCATTGCCGTCAAGGCAACCGAACAGGTCAGGAGAAATCCTACACCACCGTTGCGTTCTGACTTGCTGAAGGACGATCGTGACTGAGAGTTGAAGCACGTGCACGAGCCTCACTTACCTTTTTGTGTCCGCCTACAAGTCTAGTGTGAATTATATTGTGATGTAGTTCCATTATGGTTGCAGTAGAGATGCAACGATTATAGATTTTGTTGGTACGATTATTGTCTAAGGAATAATCACGGTTTTCCGATTATGACGATTATTATGTATTTATTCATTTCCCAACATTACGAATGTATAAAATCACATGAACACTCTTTAGATATTAAAGTGTTATTTATTGCTAGCTTTTGAAACAGAAATAACACAGTTAAAAAAAATAGCCTTCCCATTACTAGGTGATATTTGACTCCTTAAAGTGATTTACAGTAGAATTTTGTTTTTACCTTTGTAATGGCAGTTTTCTATCTTTATTAAAAGTATGTAATCTTTTGTCAAATTAAAAAAAAAAAAATTTTTATAAGCTTTTTAAAAATTCTAGATAACACCATATAATAAGAACAAGTAGAATAAGAAGAATAAGTTACTAATCAAATGAAATCAGTATTAAAATGAATTTGTACAGCGGTAGCACAGAAGAACACAAAAGTGACTTGTAGGTGTATTTTCAGACATTTAATGAGGATCAGAGGTGGCATGAGTGCAATTAAATCCATAAATTCATGTTTATTAATGAATTTAATGATTAAAAGATTAATGATATTTTAAAAATGATGAATATAGAAATATTAAATGATTTAAAGAACTGAAAAGATACTTTAAAAATGAAACTAAATCCGCCAGCAGGTGGCGACAAGTCACTGATTTTATCACTGAATCATTCATTCAATTGATTCATTCGAACAGCTGAATCATTCAGGAATGAAGCAAGTGACGGTATTTATGAATGGGTAATCATGAATCACTGACTCACTAGATTCGTTTAAAAACGCAGTTCGTTCATAAACGAAACACCGCTGTGTTGAATGGAGATACGCAGCGGCTGAGCTGTGACTTTGTTTCAAGCTATTTTCGACGACGAAGTAGAGCAAAATCAGACCATAGTGTTCTAGTCAGACAATGGAAGTCACTTAATATTAACTTCTTGTCTATTTAACTGTTGTATTAAATCAGTATCACATTTAAAAACTCCTTTAAAAATCATTAAAAGCTGCCACTAATCTTAGCTCATCGCGAGCTCACATTTATAATCCACGCTCTCTACACTGCACAATGAATCTCTTATTTACACCCTGTCTACACTTTGCTTATGAAAGGATTCGTGAGATATGTCTGTGATACATTACTCAACGCTGCAAAAACACATAGAAAGTTTTGAAGCTCCCCTCAGCGATCACAATCACAAGTATGATGATGATCGGGTCAGTCGCACTGGTGCTCCTAAATATGTTTTCATAGTCGCTCGCAGTAGTTTTCAGTCGCACTGTAGAGCCCTGCCCTGGTCATTCTTGGTGTACCCAAAATGGTCCCACACTATCGACAAGCGTTTCTCTGGTGGAAATAAAGCTTCGCTGTTTGGTCCCTCTGTCAGTTCATCTAATGCATGTAGTAGCCTCCGTGCCTCTGATAAGCACCTCATTTTAAGCTGGTGCACCGCTAGTGTATCTTTGTTTTCGTTTTGCGCAAGCTGCAACAGTTCCGTTCCGTGTAACAGAAACACTCGGTTTAGCGGAACCTTTACGATTAATTAACCGTGACGTTTTAAAGCGCGGTTAATCGCGAAACCGGTTAATCGCTGCATCCCTAGGTTGCAGTTGGGTCAATGACATGACACTTTATTTATTCATTTCTATTTATTTACCGTATCTTAATATAATTAAAAATGCATAAAATGGAATTCGTTTGAATACACATCTTCTATGATGAACATGTTTTTAACTTCTTAATTAAAATTCTGATATTTTTAGAGGCATAAAGTCAAAAATGTCAAGAAATTAGAAAAAATCTTGAAATAAAAAAACTTAGGCTAAATGCTAATTTGATGCAAATCATGGGCAAAAATTAGTGGTTAAACTGATCGTAGTTGATCCGTGATCCGTACGGACCAAATCCCCACGGTTCGGCACAAATGTGATCCGCGGATTAATTGCAAAATTTAAACATAATAGCGTATAAGTTTATCATTTGTTTATATTTACACAAGCAAGCGAATTTTAAACCATTCCAGAGAGAAAAGGCGAAAGGGAACTCGATTCGTTACTCGCGCGCTGTTCTCTACGTGCACAGCCGCACACACAGACACATACTCATACAATTATGACAAAATACCCATCTCGACAATCATTCAGGTAAACGCAGTCAGTTATGTCTCAAGTGAATGAAAACAGCTGAGAAAGAAATCGGATGTGTATTTATTGGACATCGACCTATAAATACTGCTGCTGTCATTAATGATCATCAAACAACAAAACAGCTGTGATAAAAAAAATCTATATTTAATTCATACAGTGAACACTATGCAGTGTTATTTTCCCTAATTATTGCATTTGTCTATTTGAATACTACTAACCTTATTTTATTTGTAGCATATTCTGTTGTATTTATCTATGCTTGTAATTTGTGTATTTGTTCTTATTTTTACTGGCTGTTCTCGTCTCTTTAATCATGTTTAAACTTTCTTAGTTAATCTAGTAGTATTTGCTGTGGTATCAAAGAAGTACTTCGCTTTATGTAATAAATGGAGAGCAAGTTAAATTGAAATATTTAGCTTTTCTTGCTGATCCGAAAAATTATCCGATCCATGGGTCAAAAACTGTATTGTGATCCGAACCGTGAGATTTGTGATCCGTTGAACCACTAGCAAAAATTATATTTTAACAGTTGCTTCACTGTATCTAGCTTGTTAATATTTGAAAGTAGCCCCTGTTAATTATTATTTTGCTTTAACACAAAGCAAAACATAACCTCAAAAGAACAAGGATTCTACCCACAATGCTAAACCAGAGGTCTCGCTCCTGCCATCTCAGGTTGTGTCTCTCGATCTGGTTAAAGGAGTCAAAAATAGCTCCCGCTCAAGCAGCTGGTCTAAGCGAGCTTTGATTTAACCTATTTATGTCTCCTTTAATGGCGTGTTATCTCATTTAATTTGCCTCACAATTTCCCAGGTCCATGACAGTAATTGCCTCTGTTATCGCCTGCTAATTATCCAGCTAGTTTTCTTAATGGTCTTACTTGAGACGTTAAATTATCATTTCTTATCAGGCCGGAGCTGGCACATCCACACTCACAGATGTACAGCAGAAGACCGTCATAAGATCGACACCTGATGCTGTTGCTTCCCGGCAGCAGAGCGACCGCCAATGACCTCCAGAGTTTTTCTTATAAGCATGCATAAGGAATTTGACTGACAGTTGACTGCTTCAATCAAGCCTGAAATGATCTAGAGCTTATCGACAGCAGAGTCACATGACCCATTGATTTGTATTGTGCTTGTCTAATGCTACTGATCGTGATTATTTTAGAGGCAAATAAAGACTGTGACACTAAACATGATTTTTACTGTCACAGGGTGATTGTAACCCTCTTAATCCTTCGATATACATAAGAGGAGACAGAGATGAAAGCAGGTCACCACTTTTCGCCAGTAATCACGCACGTTTCACTGTGTTGCTCATCCGTTTGACCCACATAGTGAGGCTGCTCGGCAGTCCGACTGCTCCCCCTCCATTAAGCCCTTGGCACTTTGTCTTGTTATTGGATTATGGCTGAACTGCATGAGTCCGAGTACTTTTTTACTGCCTCGCTCCTGCTCCGGTGGCACCCCACCCTGCTATTTCTGGCCCTGTGTTTTCTTCCAGAGAAAGGTGCTTTGTAGCATCCGTGGCAGCGCAAGCTCAGGCAGGCCGCCTGCAGAATTCCTCGCATGCCATAGTAACCTGCCAGCTTTGCTCCTCTTGCATTTTCAGTTTGCATTAGATTGTGTTTGGTTTGTCTCCATTGCGTCAATGCCGAGCCATACTGTCAGAACAGCACATTTGGTCCTGTTCCAAAGCTATTTGGGTATACAGATGTGCACTCCAGGCTTCAGGTCACTGGCACGAAGGAGGACTTTGTTCTCCAGGTTTTTCACATATAGATTCCTGGCTTAGTTTACACATGGCTGAGTTGACCAATCGCACCATCGACAATTGCGCCAGGCATTTTACTGTAGAGACGTACGGCTATCACACACAATTATTCAGACTTCTTCAACCCAAACTAAACAGTGTATAGTGTGGTTTATTATCTCAAAGCTCAAGCAGTTTGTCAATTATGAGGCTTGTATGTGAACATTAACCCTGACTTGTCTTGTTTTCTCTCCCTCTTTATCTCCTAGCAGATCTGGAGATGTCGGCAGACTCATTTGGAGCGGGCGGCAGCGATGCCCAGCAGAGCCTACAATCCTTTTGGCCCAGAGTGATGGAAGAAATCAGGAATCTTACCGTGGTACGGGTTTCTCCTTGCTTTTTATCTGCTTTCTCACTTGGATACAGTATAAACACTGCCTTTTTCAAAACAAACCCCAAGAGTCTTTAATAGAAAATTATAGTCAACAATGTAGTATCTCAACAAGAGTCTACCACTGTTCATTAATGGGAGTTCTCCTCTAATGCACTCTCGCACTGTTTCAGAAGGATTTCCGTGTGCAAGATCTTCCTCTTGCTCGCATCAAGAAAATTATGAAACTGGATGAGGATGTGAAGGTAAGAGCAGCTGTGCTGAATCAACAAAATCACTCTAAGCTGATGGCAGCGCACTTCCTCTCTTTAGACCCTTTCGCACCGCCTTTAGTTCCAGAACTAAATGTACGGTACTTAAGTACTGGGACGATTTTGCGCGAACTATTTCCCAGTACCATTTAAAGGGTTGCATTCACACCGACAGTGTGTACTAGGAAGTGACGTAAGCCGGTCGACAGCGACGTCATTTGTGCGCAGTGTTCAACAACAGAAACAAAGAACTACGTTAACAACAGGAGGATGGAGGACGCTGTGATCGGAGCTGTGTTTTTGTTGTGTCTCGGGGGTTTCACAATAATGGACATGGAATGTCGACGTGTTCGTAAAGCGATTGAAAGAACGGAAAGGAGGACTAAGAATCTCCAACAACAACTGGCAGTGCTACAATTGCTACAAGTGCCTGCACTTCAGCGTCCATCCATCTATCGCTGTCCTCCATACTTGCAAAATAAGTTGACATGTTTACAGTATGTTTACACGGAGTTTTAAATCATGGCGGGGGAGGGGGGTTTCGTACGCATTTGGCCAATCAATGTCTACTTGCATCACGATTAGTACCAGTTGTGCTGGTTAGACCCTGCTCCGGAGTAGGAGCTAATTTGGTTCTCGAAAAAGGCAGTCCGGTACTAAAATCGCTCCCAGTTCCGGCGGTGCGAACACGCCGAAAAGTGGGTAGTTCCACAATTAGTTCTGGTACTATGAAAAGGTTCCTGCGGTGCGAAAGGCCCTTATGATTCTTGAGCAGCAATCCAGCGGTTGTCGACTGTACATCGAGTGGCCAGTTGCATCAATAATTGGTGAAGTTTTCTATGGCAAGCTTCAATATTACTATTACTCCTACTTAGAGTTTTTTTTTTTTCCCAAATCCTTACCCATAAGTATTGAAGTTATGCATGTTCTACACCATTTGTTCTATAGACATCAATCAAATCATGGCTTGAGGATAAGTATGATGCATCTTAATTGATCTTACTCACCTGCCAAAATAAGACAAAGCCAAAAAAATCCCATAGATTTTGATGTAGGGCGCAGAGCCATTTCTAGGGACAGTATGGGATGGTGATGTACCAGAATTTCTACAACTAAAAGTAACAAAAATAATGTTATTGTTAGTTTCATCCAGAACAGTTAGCACATCTCTGAGGATGCATTTTGACAGTAGCTGCCTTTCCATCACCCTTCAAATTGCGCAAATTGAAATTGAAAATTGAAAATACTCCCAGTGGAAATGCATGAATTTTCCAAAAACTCCCATATATTGCAAAAAAAGGTTTTACGCTCACATGAGCATTTTCAGGTCACCTGGCATACGTAAAAATCACAAGATACTATAACCTCTAAGAAACACTTCATACGTAGCCGCTCTCAAGTATAAGGAGCTTTCCTAGCCATTAATGCTTGGATAGCCCCTTATTTACACTACACACATCTGTGGCACGTTACGGCACTGATGAGGCCACTCTAGTCAATGCTTGAGTTTGTACAAGCCGTGTCGCGGCATGTTCCAGAAGCAGCTCTCAGCGCTGCTTCGCTAAAGATACACTCCTACATCTCCTCGATTAAAAAATATTGATTAGTGTGGTGGCTGCGATTATACATAAACCTACCAACATCTGTCGCCATGACTTTTCATGAGAGGAAAAAATTGTTTTAGTTGCATAACATCGGTTAATAGAAACGCTATAATTTCGCAATTTTTATAAAAAAATATATAAAATATCAAATATATAAAATATCAAAAAAGTTTTGCTCAAATCTGTAATGGAAATTCTGTACGATTTTGCGCACACAAAGTTGATAAGCTACTACAACAGGTAAACATGTCAGCAGTCTAGACATGCATCACCATGACCAAAAATTATACTAGAGTAACAATATGAAAAATATGAAATAATTATGGGCAACCGAAGAACTTTACCATGACTAATGTTAGTTTATGGCCTCTGTCGTTAGGACACGACTCTCTGAACAGCATACCAAGTTCAGTTGCTTTTTTATCAGAATTTAGTTACCAAAACTTTAATTTTTGGTTTTGGTATTTGACTAAATAAAATCTATAATTTTGGCTTCAGTAAAAACAATATATTTGTGTGTGTCACTACTTTGGGATCCTTTTGCTTAGTCCTAGAATGACCCAGAAGTCTCCTAGAAACCGTCAGAGCACGCTAGCAACCGTATATCGACATGCTAGCATTAGCAACCTTCCACTTCACCCTAGCAAAGATATTTTTTTCAGCACGTACAAATTAAATAATCCAAATATGATTCACAAACTGCCATTAATGACAGCATGATTATAAAGCTTGGGTTTTCTAGTTGATTTTTAAGGCTTCAAATCTAAATGGAATGTTTTGTGGTCTTCTCCAAATGAAAAGCTAATATTTTGAGTGGCTTCAGCTGCGGTGTGGTTTGATTTGAATCACTACTAAAACAGTAATCTGTTATTTTCTGAGCATTGTGAATAGAGAAACTATTAGGTCCAAATGAGTCATCTGGCCATTTTCTGTGAAACAGCCTGATATTGGGTAGTGTGTAAACATTGAATAGACATTTTCCGAGAACTAAAAAGAACTTCTCTCATAACAACCTCAGTTCAATGTATCACCAATATTTACTCTATTTGCTAGATCCTTTAACAAAGCAACATGCATATAAACAAACTTTCAAGTATAAATAAGAACATGGCATCAGCACTGCCGAAAGAGCTAGAGGTAATTTCAAGAGTGCTGTGAGCCAAGTATTAAGTGGCGGTAACACACACTAATGCCTGTGTAGTGCAGTTTCATAGAGAGATAAATAAAATGACTAGACATAAGATTTGGTGTATTTGCTTGATGGTTTAACCCTTTATAATGAGCTGGATGAACCCTAAAGCAGACAGATATCTCCTCCTTTCTTTTGTGCTACCAAGATATTGTGATGCTGTAGATGCCACAGGACATGATCTTCCCACACAGCCTTAGCCGCGTGGGAAGCAGGCATCAGGTCAGGGTGTTGTCCAGACGCTTAAAATAGCCTACAGCTTAGAGTGAGAAGAGAGAAAAGCCAAGGCAATTAAGAGCTCAGGACCAGCGGCATGGGCAAGACCCTGGCTCAGGTCTTGACGTAGCCTCTTAGGCCACTACGTATGTCCATCTAATGGCAGGCCAAAACATGATGGGCATGAGCGTAGTGAGTGTCCGGATATGATTGTATGTTGTCCATTTATTTCCCCTGTATTCATTTGCTTTGGTAATCCTCCATAGATGATCAGTGCCGAAGCACCGGTGCTGTTTGCCAAAGCGGCACAGATCTTCATCACAGAGCTCACTCTCAGAGCCTGGATTCACACTGAGGACAACAAGCGGCGCACACTACAGGTCAGTCATGTTCATTCCCGACTTCCCTTTGACCTCTCGCCCTAGCCAGCTGAGATAAACCAGTCTCCTCTGTGACAAAATCATCTTTTTTGAGTTTGTTCCTGTTTTTTTTGGACGGAGATGGGAAAGGAGACAGGAAACAATAGAGAAAAGATGGTGGGTGGGATCAGGAAATAACCCTGAGCTGGTTTTAAATTGGGGTCACCTCCACAAAAGTGCCACCCTGTATTTCAGAGCACTTCCCGCTAAACCATGTGTCCAGTGATCTTCATATGTATAGTAGTTCAGTCTCAATTTAAAATGAGCTTTGGTTTATTTCCTTATTCCACCCACCATATGTTTCTTGACTCCACCATCTCTGTCCAAAAAAATTATAATTTTGCCTTATTTTCAGTGAATTTGATGGTAAAGAGTTACATCTGTAGATCACTTGTCAATATTTAGTACTTTCAAAGTTTCAAACATATTTGGAGTATAATGTTAAAGTGCAGTCACATTTACCGTTGTTTGGTGAAATTTCATAGTTGAAATCAACCTTGTGAGAAAACTTTATTATTCAGTTTTTCAATTCAATTCAGATTTTTAACAGATTTAAGACAAATACGGTTTTAGAGTTTTTAGTGAAAGTAAATTGTTAAAACCTGATATAATTTAGCTATAAATTTTTCTCACTGTGAGAATAGCCACAGAAGCTAGCATGGCGTTTTATATATATAATATATATATGTGTGTGTGTGTGTGTGTGTATATATATATATATATATATATATATATATATATATATATATATATATATATATATATATATATATATGCATGTGTGTGTGTGTGTGTATATATATATATATGTGTGTGTGTGTATGTACATCTGTAGATCACTTGTCAATATTTAGTACTTTAAAATTTTCAAAGTTTCAAACATATTTGGAGTATAATGTTAAAGTGCAGTCACATTTACCGTTGTTTGGTGAAATTTCATAGTTGAAATCAACCTTGTGAGAAAACTTTATTATTCAGTTTAAGGTTCAAAAAACCACATACTGTATATATATTTTCCACATACTGTACATTATTGTTTCTCCTCTATGCCCCGCCTTTCTGAAACGCGTCGATATTTACAAAGCTCAGTATGCCAAAGATGATGAAACAAAAATGATCTCTCCTAATACTACATGTGCTGGAGTCATGACACAGCTTGTCTGTTTATGAGAAGTCGGATAACTGTCTCCCCCGCCCCTGCCAGGGCTTATCTCTTTTCCACTGTAGCATAGAGTCTCCCATGTACATCTCCCATGACCTACTTACCTTTTCCCCCTGATTTTGCCTCCCTGGGCTGTGAAACACTGTTCTGAACCCTGAATGATACTCATAAAGTGGTCCCTTAATGCTTGGATTGAAAATTAATAATAATGACATGAGTAAAAAAAAAAATTATTAAAAGATATATGCATTTTTATAGATTTAATTATTATTATTATAATTTGTATTATTATGTGGCATGTAATTATTATTATTATTTTATCAAGTAATTATTATTTTTATTATTATGTGACATTTAATAAGTTACGTTGGAAAAAGGCTATGCTGACATGGGCTGCTACATTGACTACTGAACTGTTTTCATATAATATGTTATAAATGTTATACATTTTGTTAACCCAAATAACTGAATGTTAGATTAAAAATATTTTTCAAATAATGAAATCTATAAATATGTAAAATATATGAATAGCTTATATTATATATAGCTTATGTTCATATCATATCATAAAAACATATAATATGAAAACAGTTCAGTAGTCAATGTAGCAGCCCATGTCAGCATAGCCTTTTTCCAACGTAGTGTTAAGCAACAGGTTTTGTCACTGAACAAAGCTGTAATGACTGTTAGACTGTCTCTTTAATATGTAGATTGTATTAGCGCTCAGCCTGTGAGCTTGCAGCTGGCCCACGGTTCCATTGTGAAGGCATCACGCCAATCGGTGTCACCACGACAACAGTCGTCAATGGAACAACTGCATGGATGTGACCCTTCACCACCAGATATTAATCATGCTGCTAAAAATAGCTGCTGATCTGGGGGGTGACAATGGGTGGTCTTTGCAGCCAATATCCTGTGGAAAATACCACTAGTAGATGGTCTGTAGGGTGAGATCGTGTCACTGTTCACTAAGACCGTTTGATGTAGTGAGTGGCATACATTATCATATTATATTATCAAATATTGCGGCACAATTTTATTTTGAGCTACATCCTTTTTTGGGATTTGTATGTCACCGCTATTCCTGTGACTATATGTTACATGTGATGTTTTAGTCTTTTTGAATTTGTTTTTGACTGTCTGGTCTTATTTTCTGTTTTCCAGAGGAATGACATCGCCATGGCCATCACTAAGTTTGATCAGTTTGACTTCCTCATTGACATCGTCCCCCGCGATGACCTCAAGCCTCCAAAACGACAGGTGCGAAAAAGAGAGGAGCTTCAAGTTGTCAAAATTGATCATCGTCATACAGTTGTGTGTTTTTTTTCTTCAGCATCTGTGAAGAGGAGATGGTGCTGTTGTCTTTGGTAGCCTGGGGGAGCTGTAAACATCCTTGACTGGAAGCTGGGTGTAGGGTTTGTGAAGGCTTTCAGTCGGATGTTTGCAGCACCCTGCTTCCCCTATCTCTGCACAACCAGACATCATATTTAATCTTTTCTTCTATGTGTATTTTACGAACGCACCCGTATCACCATGTGCCTGACTCCAAAAACAACCATGTGTGGTTATGTGCCACAGCAATGGCAGCAGAACTGTGATTGGCAAACTAAAAGAAGAATTTCTAACCCTGCCAATCGCAGATTTTACCAGCCACTCAGATGCTTTACCAGCTATTTTTATTCTTTCAGTTGAAATAAGGGACACACTACATGAAATTAAAGAAATATATGAAATGTCACACTCTCAGATGCTTCTGTAGAGCACATTAGCAACATAAAGATAAACATCTAAACTGCCTTTCAAGACTTACTTAAGTCTGTTCTTCAAGATATAAATATATGTATTTATACTTTTGATAATTTTTCTAGTTTGTGATATAATGTTCTTAGCTAGACAGAGACAGAGCGAGTTGAAAGTATGTGTATATATATATATATTTCCAAATAGCTTTGGAAATCAATACAACAAAACAAGCATTCCTTAAATTGAACTTTAATTCTTTCAGGAATGCCAGAGTCTGAAAAAACAAAACAACTTGAAATGCCACGGTGTGAATAGTCAGCACATGTAGAAAGAAGGAATTTACCCAATATATCCAATGATCCGAGCCCTTCTAGCTCAGCTAAAGCGCCGTCTTTACTCGACCCGATGGCTTTATAGTCCTGTGGCGTTTTTGTGTGTGTGTGACCAGGTGTGTAAACATCCTACACTCTCAGCTGTGACATCACCAAGCTGGGAGAGGGATGTTTACTCTCTTTGTCACAAATAAATCTTCAGGAATGGATGGAGATCAAATATAAAGATACACTTCTGGGTACAAACGTTTGTGTGTCAGAATAGCACCGCTGATTGCCTGCCATTACGCTGCGGTTGAGTGTGGGAGTTCAGGCCACAGACTGCAGCTAAAGGTCTCGTTTCTGTCCAGCTAGAAGATTGCATTACTCGCTCTTGTTTTGCCTAGAAGTAATTTATCCTCATCCTGCCTCTAGTGTTACAGAGCAAAAATAATTTATGGAGATGTAACCAGCAGATAGGCCTTATGAACTCTTGATTTCATCTGTGTGTGTTTATGGGATTGTTGGATGCTCTCTTGCATTTATGAAGATCCTGTTGAAGTGTGCTGCAATATAAGGTATATCTTTCTCTATAATTGTGCCTGTCTGTGTAGGAGGAAGTGCGTCAGTCCGTCGCCCCGACTGAGCCGGTCCAGTATTACTTCACTCTGGCGCAACAGCCCAGTGCATTGCAGGTCCAAGGTCAACAGCAAGGCCAGCAGGTGGCTGCTCCCACCGCCACCACACTACAGCCCGGACAGATTATCATCGCTCAGCCCCAACAGGGCCAGGTAATCATCACACACTCAACACAAACCCAAGAACGCATATATGGAGTCTAGCTTTTTAACTATCAATTTTGAGACTCGAAATCGCATAATTAGTTTTCCATATAGTAGGTGGAAAACAGTATGTGAACAGAGTAGTGTGTCCGATTTCACTGCATTCATAAAACATTAGGCGAAATGTTGACCGAAGTACACATCTGATGGATACTGATAGGTCACATGACAATGACATCATGCTGAATATAGCATGTCGAGTGCATTCATACAACACACATTCATACTATATATTTTTTTAGCAGTTGCAAAGTACCTGCCTATTCAGAGAGCATGTGATTTTGGACCCAGCTATCATTAACATTTAGTAAGCATACACGTTTAACACAGAAAAAACAGCATGAATGGCTATGATGTAGCTAAAGCCTAATTTTTTGATTGTCCTGCCCAAACTTCCTGTTTTAATTGGAAATATGTCAATACAGGAAAGAAAACTGGCATCTGGAGGACACTGTTTGCCCTTGTAATTACCCTAGTGTATATTATACTACGGTCTGGTGGACAAAAGGCTGAAACTTTATCGTACCTACTCTCTCACACAACACTTGAGCCCTGATTACTTTGATCAGCCCATTACAGGATCATTTGAAACATGATTGGTGAAGGTTGAAAGCCCAGAGGTGTCATTCACACGTTGCTATCAGGTGAACGGTAGAGAGTCCAGTCACTCTCTCGAGTGATATCTGTCCAGCGTCTTAGCATTAACACAGCAGTCCTTTCCACGCCTCTCCTTTTTTGTTTTTGTATAATTAACTTTTGATTTTGTTAGGTTATACTGGTTTAATTCCACCAGTGTGAGGATCTTTTTCACTTTCTCACTCTTCTTCTCTGTGGTGAACCTCATTTTCTCTCTAAAGATCAGTGCTGCTTCAGCAAGCTGCAGTTTGCTGACCTGTCAGACTTGGGCAAAGTTGTGCTGCAGTCACCTTAGAGAGCACTTGGGACAAATATATACAGTGGGGTTTAAAAATGTCAGGCCAAAATGAAAGGAGATTCAAAATCTAATTTCAATCTGAAAATAAAGTTTTAAAATGTTGAAAAACGTAAAAGCGAAACATTTTGATGTAAAATCAAAAAAAATATTTATGTTTGTGGACAATTTCTAGGTCACTAATCTAATAAGCAAATTTGGAATATCATGTGAACTTCATTGTGCAACAGATACGTTTTTTCCCCATCTTTTTCACTTTATGCTGATTTATAGATTTTTTTTTAAAAGAATACTTATATTCAGCAAGGATTACAATTAAATCAAAAAATTAAAATTAATCAAAGGTTACTGTACAGATTTTTGTTGGATGTTGGATTTCTGTTACAAAGTGCTGTGTTTCTATTCATCAAAGAATCCTGAAAAAAGCTATATTAAGCTTAAGTTTTTTAGTGCAAACATGATTTCTGAAGAATCATACGACATTAAAGATTCAGTTTTGCCATCACAGGAATAAATTACATTTTAAAATATATTAAAATAGATTTTTTTTAAATTGAAATACTATTTAATAATATTTAGATTAATGCATCCTTAGTGAGCATAAGAGACCTCTTTCAAAAACAAAAAAAAATTCTTACAGACCTCAAACATTTGAACAGTAGTGATGTAGGAAAGAAATAAGGTGAGAGGAAAAATAGTGGTGCAAAAAATGTATGCACAGGAAAAAGGCAACCACATTTTGACAAGACATTTGTCAGATTGTGACCTGTTCCTTCAAGGGCTCTGCTCGAGCTCTTTATTGTTAGTGGGGTTTTATCATCATACCTGAGAACAGAGAGTCAGTTTAGCTTCATCGCTGTCTGCTCACTGCTTTGTGCCACTATATGCAGTAATTTCCCCAAATGCAGATCTTCCATAAAGTGCCATTATTTTACTCATCTGTTGTAACGGATGCTTCATCTCCACTGCTGATTTAAACTCTGCTTCAATTAATGCCTGTTCACACCAAATCTGAAACTACAGAGTGACACAAAGTATCCAATATTCACAGCAATTTTTCACACTTGAATTATTCACACTCAATCCAATGCAGAAATTTTCTCTCGTTAATATTATATGTTATTTGTAAATTATAAATTGTAATTATATTATTGCAGTGTGACATTTCAGGCTTGATGTGAACTCAAGAGTTGTTCATTTATTTTTAAAAGCTTTATGCATGTTTTATGTCATTGCAAAAATATGGGTATGGTGTCTGTTCATACTACATGTGACACATCATGCTTTCATTTCTTTACACTATTTCTGGCTTTCCAGTGCATTGCCTTTTTTGTTGCTTTTTATAGACCTTTTTCTGAACACGGAAGTATCACCCGACTGGAGTGGTGCTTCACACTTCCGGTCTCTGGTTTCTAGTCACATTTACATATTTTCCGAGCCGATAATATAACGTGAAACCCATAAAAATGGTTTTAAAAAGCACATGGCGCCATAGTTTCATCACTTTACAGTGTCGCAGTAACCATCTTTTTGCAGTAAAGGACCTGTCATAGTTTAATGAGTGGGAATGACATGAAGCGACGCAACGTTAGCTGCATTGAAAACAGATGAGTGCACTTACAGCTCCTGATCAGGGCGAAGTTCACAGGATTTTGTCCACAGAATGATAAAAGCACACATTATTTGAACATTATTATTTTATTATTTCACACTCAGTATTTTAACTTTTGCGCTGCAAGCCATGCATACAGCGCCGGACATGGACAGATTTTATGGTATGCAAAACAAGTACTTTAAATGAATTCGTTTAGCTTATTGCCGTTACTGTGACAGCAAACAACAGCACAGCTTAACCCTGCGCACATTCAGATTTAGTTACATTGAAAAAGTTTCAATTCAGTCAATCTTTTTTTACCCCGTTTTGGATTTCTATGGAGACCGGAACATGAGAGCACCCAAACGGAAGTTAGAATCCATCATGGCGCCGCTCACCTTTTACTAAGGAAAAAGGTCTATATGACATTGATGAATGCGCTTTGCATGTGCTTGCTTGTGTTGTCAAGTTCACTCTCTCTTTCTCGCATTATTTCCTCCTCTTCCTCAGGTATTGCAAGGAACCACCATGCAGCAGCTGCAGCAGGTGCAGATTGCTCAATCACAGGCGACCCCTATCACGGTAAACACCTCCAACCCCTCAAAAAGGCCCCTATTTTTCCACCAGAAGTCCCTCTTTGAAACACAAAGGAGCTTTTTCACTGCTTTTTTTTCATGACAATTGAATAAGGACTGCATTTTAAAGCACAATACATCAGCAAAAATATCCTTATTTCATATAGGCCTACTATACACTACAAGTTGTTGTTTTTTTTTTTTTACTTTTTTATATTTATTATTATTATTAAGTTACTGGTAGCAGGGTTTTTTTTTCCGCCAAATTCATTATTTCAAGATTTTTAATCACATTGGAATTTTTTTGCCAGTTTACTTGAATTGTCAAGCATTTGACATTCATATGGGTTCATAAAAATTTTATAAAGTTGTTTAACAGTACAGCATGTCACACTGCTGGACTGATCATGTCAACTACCCATATTCAAATGGAAGAAAGTACTGTTGTGTTATAGTATAGATCTTGTAATATGGTTTTAGCAGTAGTCAATAGGAATTTTTCTCTATTGTGCGATGTGACCACAGACCTTGTGTTTATTGATTTGAGCTTCAATCTTGTGGTTACTGAAAGTGAGACTTCAAAAGGAACCTTATAACATTTTGCAATGAGAAAACTGTTATTATATATGAAAACAGCTTTGTGCTGAAGTTTATAACAATATTATGGACATTAAGGGTTTAACCATTCAGCTTTGCCATCACAAGAATAAATTACATGTTTAAATATATTTAAATAGAAAAGTTATTTTAAATTGGTAGAACATTTCACAATGTTTTCACTGTATTTTTGATCAACTAAATGCAGTCTTAGTGAGAAAGAAAACCTCAAAAACATTAAAGATCACAGTTGAATGGTATTGTGTCTGATATGTTAGATTAGCTAAGTGGTTAACTGAATGCAGAAGTCACCATTTTCTCCTACCAAAAACCAAAAAGTGGAGCAGATATTATTCACACAGGGCAAAATCTGTAATTCATATGCCCTCTACTTGATGCTACATGAGGTCACTGCAGGTCTCAAGCCAGATAAAGTTGTGCTGCTTAATAAATTGCGGTCACCTATCGGGTGTCAGTTCCTGAAGACGAGAGATCATCTGTCACACCTCTGCAGTCAGCGCCCAGGTTTCTCCGTTCAACACGAGAGGCCCAGGGTCACAGTCTTGCATCTCTCCCATTTCCTCAAAACGTCTTCAGTTTCACTTTCTTTTGGAGGCCTTCCCAGTGAGCTGTAATGCTAATGCTACTTGGTCTAGTCCAGCGTTCATGCTGAAAGAGACTTGAAAGGCACACAACAGATCGAAATGCAACTTGTATGTAAATTGGAATCCGCAGTCCCACAGACTTTTATCCTTCCTCTTTCAGAGCGCTCCAGTGACCATGCAGGTGGGCGAAGGCCAGCAGGTGCAGATCGTGCAGGCCGCTGCACAGGGACAGGCTCAGGCGCAGGCAGCACAGTCGGCTGGACAGACGATGCAGGTTATGCAGCAGATCATCACCAACACGGGAGAGATCCAGCAGATTCCAGTAAGAACTTAGGAGAGAAGATGTAACTTTTTGTTGTTGTTGTTGTCGTCATTTGGACCTTTCAAAAGGATTATAAATTGGTAATAGGGAAGGCAGCACACCTGTGCTACATGAAGACCAGGCAAGCATGCTTGTTAGTTGGAGGTAATGATGTGTGCTCCTCATTGCCCCCTTGTGGTGTCCTGCAGGTACAGCTCAACACCGGCCAGCTGCAGTATATTCGCTTGGCTCAGCCCGTCTCAGGAACACAGGTTGTTCAAGGACAAATACAAACGCTTGCAACAAACACTCAGCAGGTAAATCATCATCTTAGATGGTTAACAATGTTAGCTCAACTAATGGGTACAAGTTAGGGATACTTTTAAAAAAAAAAATTTAATTTGGTGACACTAATGGTGCAGATGTTACACAATTGTACATTTGACATAATATACGTTTCCTTCATTTGATGAATTGAATTAAATTGATGGGTATCATTTTGTTGAATTGTTCTTTTACAGATTTCACAGACAGACATACAACAGGGTCAGCAACAGTTCAGCCAGTTTACTGATGGGCAGGTAATTCCTTTTTTTTTTTTTTTTTTTTTTTTGGTTTTAAGGCTCTTACACACACACACACTATTGTTCAGAAGTTTGGGGTCAGTAAGACAAAATGTCTTATGTTCATGGCTGCATTTTTTTTGATGAAATATACAGTAAAATTATATGGACCTTTTTCACATTTCTGGGTTTCTCAGCAGCGGAAGTCGTCATAGTTGGGTTCACTTGAAGAGCGGTGAATGGGAGAGTACCACAAATATATTTTTTGCATTCCCATTTGCTCAAATAGCAATAGAAAAACTCCACGATAGTGTTTTCCTGACTTTCGATAAAAGGAAAAAAATTGAGAGAGACTGATAACAGCAGTCAGAAGAAGAGAGAACGATGTAAAATTTACCGTCCCTCCCATAGACGCTGCATTAGAAACACCCGCGCATTAGCGTAAACTAGTTTTTTTGTAATTTGATGCAAAGGTAATATAATACGAAGAATAGTGTTATAAATGTACATACATTAAAAAAAATATACAAATATGAAAAACTTTTGAGGATTTATGATGCTGATGACCGTTAAACACGTCATCACAGTCTTGTGAAAAGGGTCCATTACAATTAAATTTTAATATTATTATATTAACCTATTTTCTCAAATAATAATGTTTTCTATTTGACTGTGTTTTTGTGCATATACCGCATATATTTGAAATAGAAATTGTTCTTTACGGTCACTTTTGATCAATTTAATGCATAATTGCTGAATAAAAGTATGAATTTATTTCAACAAAAGTTACTGACCCCAAACTTTTGCATTTAGCATCAAAATATTAAAATACATATTGTGTCTTATATTAAAATATAATATAGAATATTCTAATATAGAACACAGTGTTTTATAATACTATTCTATATGTTATAATTACATGCTCTTCTATCTTATCCCACCAAACTTTCTGTTAGCCTTATTACAGCCACAGCTACAGTTTCAATGCAGATATTTATCACTTCATTAACACACATCCCTCCCTTTCTTCCTGTGACTCTACAGCAGTTGTATCAGATCCAGCAGGTGACGATGCCGGCGGGACAGGAATTGACCCAGCCCATGTTCATTCAGTCCACCAACCAGACGGCTGACGGGCAGGTCACCACGCAGGTCAGTGCGGACTGAGGCTGTCCGTCCAAGTCCTCACTGGCCCACGGAGCTCCAGACACCACCATCCACAATGAAGGAGAGGAGCCGCCACACACCAACACCTAGTCCTTCCACTTCCCTTCATCTCATGCCATACTTTGATCAAGTTCTCCGACTGGTTTCATTCAGCAATCAAATAATAAACTTCAGATTTAAGCTTCATAATTTACCGTCCAAAATACATGTATTGCTGTTTTGTTAACAGAGTTTGGGTCTCTTTACTACAGTGCTGGAAGGATCAATGTGTAGTGGCAGAGATTTGATTTCTGCCATATTGATTTCAACTGTATGTCTTCTGCAATATGGCTATGAACCCACTGTCTTCCTTGCAGTATAGGTAGAATATGTCCTTGTTTCATAGTTTAATGTGGATATGGGTAGAGATTATGCTTTCAGATCTGTTCAGTGATATTGATATGACATTAGGGTAAGGCTTGTGAAACCTTAGCTGGAGGGCACTTCTTTTGTGGGGGGGGGAAATCTACTTTTTTTTTTATTTAATTTTTTAAGCCCTCATCCATTTTCACAGATTATGCCATCTCATGTGTAGAGTTCTAAACTTGATAAAAGCCATAATCTACACATTCTGCATCTCTGTAGTTTAACTCTGTAATTCTATAGTAATTGTATTAGTTCAGTTGTGGTATATTGTATAGTTTTGAAATTTGATAACGTTGTATTTGTTAAAGGGCTTCTTATTGTTGGGTTTTCTACATGCAGAATGGTCCTCTTTGTGTGAATGTGTAATTGACGTACTTTCCTTGAGTGTCTTTCTGGACTAGTTTTAAAGAGACTTCCTTTGCCCCTTGAAAATGAACTGCTCCACTGTTACCTACTTGTAAAAACAACACCTTAATTAAATAAAAACCCTTTTATATAAACATTTTTAATACCAGTTGTAACCTTATTTTTTTCCTATTATAAATGTTGGTCATGTTGTTTTGCATGCAGTTATGACTGCCAGCATGATATGCAATACCTTGGTACAAATTTTGTTTTTGTGTTCTTTTTTTGTAAACAGACCTTGGTTTGTGAGAAAATAAAAACTCCCAAAAAGGTTGGAAGTTGTGTTTTTTTATATCACAGTACATTGTAAATAAAGTATTGAGTGGACGTGCTTCCTGGTGGTTTGAGATTAAGGTTTTAACTCGTCTTTTGTCATGTAGTAGCCTCATTCTACCAAATGAAGGCTATTTAGAAATGTTTTCATTATCTGCCAGCATGATATGCAATACCTTGGTACAAATTTTGTTTTTGTGTTCTTTTTTTTGTAAACAGACCTTGGTTTGTGAGAAAATAAAAACTCCCAAAAAGGTTGGAAGTTGTGTTTTTTTATATCACAGTACATTGTAAATAAAGTATTGAGTGGACGTGCTTCCTGGTGGTTTGAGATTAAGGTTTTAACTCGTCTTTTGTCATGTAGTAGCCTCATTCTACCAAATGAAGGCTATTTAGAAATGTTTTCATTAGGTTATTAACTTTGAGTACATTTATTTTTAACTGAGTACATTAGGTTTGACGTCGCAGTTGAACGTTCTGTTCCTGTACTGTTGGAGAGTGGCGGTGTTTATTTTCAACACACGGTGGCGCCATTTCAACCTGACTAGTGCTCAATCACTGTAGGCACATTTGTGTTTAGAACTCACCGACTCATTTCTGCGAATCAAATCTAGTTTTCAAAGAACCACTTCTAAATACATATTAAGCCGTTGTGTTATTAATAAATGTTTTATTGCAATTTGTGTCTCAGTCCGTTAATTGCTGACATGACTCAAAAATAAGTAAATTAGAACTTAATTATACTGTGCATTTACATCAGATACATCTTTCTAGTGCAGTTACAACAGTTCTGCTATTCGTATTTAAAAGATCGTTTCCATATTCTCAGATGCTCTTTCTACCATAGACTACTCTTACTCAGTCATAGCTTTTGGCGTATTACAAATCGACTCACGGTCGAACAAATATTTCTTGGTTCAGTAAAATAATAAATCATATAACTGCTCGGACCGTTGACTTCGAATCATTCTGAATGATTCAGTACTGATGGGAAGATCGGATCATTTTACTGACTCATTCACAGTGTTGCCAAGTCCACGGGTTTCCCGCGGAATTGGGCTACTTTAACACTGTTGCCGTGGGGTTAAGCGACCCCAATAACGTGATATTTAGCTCCTAAGATACTAATTTTGCAAGGGGAACCCCACTAAAAAAGTGCATTTTACCCCACCGGAATGCGATTTTTACCGGGGGATCCCCCTCGAAACGCGATTGCCTAGTTTTGGGTAGCAATTTTGCGTGTTTTGTGAAAACCTGGCAACCTTACCCTGCTCATTCAGTTCACTGCGTTGAGTGCGTTCATTTTAATTTTCAACAGCCAAATTCCCCGAACAAGGTCACCTACGCAATCTTCATCCTATTCCAACTTATGAATTCATCAAATGCAGCCAAAGATAATTTATGAAGAACATAATTACCCTCCGAGGCTTTCGTTCATTAGTCACGCGACAGACTGATCGTTTACGAATCGGACATCGCTCGCTACGACACCTGGATCTGTCAATGGCCTGAGAGTGCTTGCATTTGTAACAGCATATCGCCCAAAATCACACACACAAAAAAAAACTTTTTTTTTATGCCAAAAAATTAAACGGTTGAGTCACGGGTTTGTGAAGGAGCATTAAGCTTTGGGAGGTCAGGCGGCATTCCTTATCCGGCCTAAATCTTGAAAGGAAGACTTGATTAGAAGGGAACAGAGAAAGTAGTAGAAAGACTCTAGTTGTGTAGTCAGAGCAATGGCTAGAAACTCAGCCTAAACGTTCAGCTTTTGAGAATACAAGTGGTTTACTAAGAACTCTTTTTGGCTATTTTTTTATATTTTTTTTAATTAACACAGCTGCTAGTTGTGTTATACTTTCATTTCTTTTCTTTTATCGCTATTTATTTTATTAAAAAAGTGTGAGGCCAGAACTATACTTGTGGACATGCCTAATCGTCCTATGCGGTGAACAATTACTGCATTAATGAGTGAGCATTGGATCTTAATATTTGAGATATGGGGCCTGGTGAATATCTGTACCTAATCCTGGCATGACTTGGATTTATTAACTCTGTTTGTCTTGGCTGTTGAGTTTCTTCAGGCCAAGGAATCATCCAAAAGATTAGCTGAAACCGGTCATGAGAGACCATGAGAGATTTGTTCATTTAATACCACCACCAAAATCATGTACAATAAATCATCTGATGTAAGACATTGCAATGAGCATTACACGGTTGTTGTTGTTTTTTTATTGTAGCCTGTCACCTTGTGCCAGCCTATTGTTGTCATTGAGAAAGCACTTCTAGCTGTTTGCTTGGCACAGCCGTTGTGTTGATAGTTTTAGACACCTCATCATATCAAAGGGGAAACCCAGCGGATCAGGCTTCAACTTTGGACGTGGTTCTAAATTTCATTACATGACCCTCAATTACTGATCTCTCATACTGATTTAGTCTTTATTCAATTCATTTTTAGTATACTTTATTTGTATCTAACAGCTTTACAGCAAAAAAAAAACTGTACTGGCATTTTAAAGGAACACTTTTTTGGTCATTTGGTCAGTTTTGAGCAAGATGCTAACGGTCTAATCAGATTCAATGATCTATGCTAAGCTGCAGCTAAAAGTGCTACCGTCAGACCCGGAGATCGGCTGAATGGATTCCAAAACGGTAAAACTCAACTGTTTAACTCTAGGGGAGTTGGGAAATGATCCTATTTTCAAAAATAGAGGCGAGTTCCTTTAAAGCCATATTTAAATGCATACATATGCAAACATCATTAGAGCAGATGTCACTAGAGAGACATCACTAGTATTTAATATAACTTGGGCTTTTTTGTTGATTTTACAAAGTATAACCCATAAATGACAATGCAATTTTGTCTGTATTAATTTTTTTAAATAATAATAAAATAAGTTGTTTTATCTTCTACAAGTGAATTTAGGCATCAAAACATTATAATTTTCAGTAAAAAGTGGATATTAATTTTGAGACTTGCTAAACATATTAAACAATTTTTAGTGTTTTTAAAAATTACATTTAAGTGAACATTAAATAATTGCAAAGATAATCTAAATGTTAAAATAGGATATGTAAGCATGCACGATTAAATATCTAATAATATCAACCATATACTGATAAATAAATAAAAATCTTGAATTTTAGTGGATAACCAGTATAATACTGATATATCATTCTTTCAACATGCTGGGTTTTCTGACTCTGTGTATGTGCAAAACATTGCATTGTAAAGGGAGAGGTATTGGTCTAAGAGCTTTTATTTTCAGTAAACTAAAGTAAATAACTGTTGGATTAAACAGTTGGACTCTGAACTGGAATCTTAGTAGTGCTGTGTTATATTGAGGATAATCCATGTTTCCCTTGCGCTCTGTTCGGTTTTGGAATCTGTAAATGACTGACCCATTTGTTTTGAGACAAAGCTTTAGGAATTTGGCTCCTTACGATTTGTACCAATGTCTGTACCAGTAATCTCAGAGAGAGTCTGGAGCTACAAAACCCTTGTCCAGACTCTTCTGGACATGCCCGAGTCCTGAGCTGTTCCGGTGCCTTAGTGTTTGGGAGATTGAGGTGACAAAAGTGGGCAAGAACTGGAAAGCAAACTCCTTCTATTGTGACGTTCTGTACTGCACATGCAATCAATGTTTTAAACTTAAGGTGGGTGATATAAGGACATTTTAAACTTAGCTTGTGTGTCCACCAAAACATTTTAAGCCAGCTGAAATTGCCAGGTACTTTTTTGACAACGCCCAGCCCAGCTGTGAGTGCTTGAGAGCTCTTATGTGTAATGAAATGTTCCTCCAAGCATTTATCATGTTAATATTGTTGTAGTCCGGAAATGCACATTTCAAAAACATGCTAGCCTCAGGGAAAAACTCTTTGGTGGACACTGCCTTACAGATGTGCTCTATGGTAGGTCAAGGAGTTTAGATACAAAAAGGCCTTGTATTTGGGTGGGAGAAAGTTGTCTCAGCCCTCACAGGTCCTTCAAAAGGTCTCTTTCATTCAAGGTACTGGAACCACACCAGCTCGTCCTGCTCAGCAGAAGATACAACCGTGCTTCTGTTCCAGCCTCTGGGCTGCACATGCGTCTTGACATCATTTTGGAAAAGGAAATAATGGATTTGGACGTTAGTTTAAGAGAGGCAGGTTCTAGTCCAGCCACAGACTGCACAAACTGTTTGTTTTGATTGACTGACCCACAGAGTATAATTTGATGTATAAATAATATCTGTAAAAATTAATTGCCTAGTCACAGTCCGAATGATCTTAAGTTCCACATACTTGGTTCTGCAAAGGTTTTAGGTCTTTGTATCATTGTTTCATTTATTTTGTATCTTCCTTTTTCTTGTCATAGCTGAATAAGGAATAGCATACTTTTACTATTTCTCTTGTAATATGATAATATGCTATTCCGAATTCAGCCATTGTTGACGTTTCCTCTTCCTCTTCTATTGATTTATTCTTTAGTCCTGTCTTGTTGTTATTGATTGCTGTTCATCAGTCCTGTTTAGTCTTTGCGTAGTAGATGTGTCTTTTGAGCTTGTTTCCCTTGTGCTTGTACAAATTCTCATGTCTTATCTTTGGTCTAGTGTTGTTTTAAAACAGCTTGGTTCTTTGTGAGTTGAATTTGTTTTGGGCTGTTTTTGCCTTATGTCATGTTTTTTAATTTAATTTTTAATGGTTCTGAACTGTTCTTGAACTTTTTGTGATTATTTTTGGGTTCCTGTTTCATTGCAAACAGTTAATAAAGTGCGTTGGGGTTCACTAGTGGTAGGAGAAAGGAGGCTTTTAAACAACTACTAATCAAAATAAGCAATTGTTTTGCGAAATGATTTCGAAGCTCTCGAAATGCCGCAGAATGAGCACATCTGCTTGTTAAAGATGCAATTGAGTTGAAATTTGGAAAAACAACTATTTTACAAGATGCATATTTCACATTCATTCTTGTGATGTAATTCGTATGGGAATGGGTGATTTTAAAAAATAGTAATAGTAAAGCGTATGAAAAGGTGTCTAAGCCCCTAAGCATCGGTGGGGCGCAAGCAGATCACACAAATGCAATTGTACAAACTCCTATGACTGCAATTCACCTGACATCTACAAGTTGTAGAACATCTGTTGTTTTATGTTGACTGTAAAAAAGGAGGTATTGATGAAGTCAATTAAAAAGAAACCATTTAATAAGCTAAACAATATTTTTGGTGTGGGAAACATTGCTGAGCACCCATGTTCTGCAGAGCACAGCGGAAGTGAGGGCCTGAGGTCTTACCAGTCTTGCTGATGTGTGTGTATTTTTAAATTCTTCTAATGTCCCTCTGTGGGCTTTCAGTTTTGGATAACACAGTGCTTTCTGGGACGTGAGTGAATGTGTCCTGTGAGTGTGAGTAGTGAGAAGTTTTCCCATATTGCCTCATCACATTTGTTGTCTATTTGCACCCATGTGCCAAAGGAAAGCGAGAAGGTGTTTATGTCTTTCAGTAGATTTGTTTTAGCAGTGACATTTGGCCCTCAAAAGAAAGGGGTGCATTTCTCCCGTGTCCACTGACCTTGCCCAGCTGCCGTGTGTCATCAGAATTCTGGGTTTGAGGTTTGGGACTTGTATCAGTCAGTTTTCGTGTTAATTGCTGGCGTTAGGAGGGGACTCTATTCTTTTATGAGTAGGTGGACCCTGATTTATTCTCTCTAGTGAAACGTTTGAAGTTAATCCTATGAGGTTGCTATGGGTCACCTACACTAACATAAGGACTAAACAGATTAGAATTTAACAAATGATATGCGATTAAGTAAAACCGAGCTCAGTCTTGTCATGTCACATGTAGATGTCCTTATTGGTTTCTTCAAGAACCAGTCTTATGTTCAAGAGAAGCATATAGAAACTCTATGTTTAATGTTAACCCATATTACATCAAAATAATTAACCAATCATATCTGCACTGATATTGATTACATTTTAACTGCTATTATTGTTTATTTACTTATTATTTAAAGTTTTCAGGATATAATTACTTTTACATTTATGCATTTGACAAATTACATTGCATTTAAGGTGTACACGTTATCAGTTCAATCATTCCTTTGGAATCGAACCCATGACTTTGGCGTTGCTAGTGCCATATTCTATACTGTTTGAGCTGCAGGAATGCTATGGATAGGTGTGTCCAGACTAGCTTTTTCCCTTTTGAAAATTTCACCTGATGTGGAAAGTAAGCCCTACCATTTTTAGAATTATCTGTGCCACAAGTATCATTGGTGAATTGAAGAATGTTGCAGACTTGCACAAGGGTGCATGCAGGGAATAAAGCATAGGGCTTAAGAGGCAAAGGACTAATGCATTCCACGATTGCTCTAAAGCAGCAGCGGCCGAAGCCATTAGGAACGGTCTGCATAAAATCACATAAACCAAATGCAAGGTATTGATTGTTGATGTCCCTCTTCTTCGCTCCATCATCAGCCATCAACACCATATAACTTAGGCATTAAATCTCTAACTTTTATAACCATAGTTTACTGCAATATAACAGAGTGATGAGAGACTATTACTATTCTTATTTTACTATTGTCCTTATGGTTAGGTGACACATGCAGACAATATTGGCATTTACTGAAGCACATGTCCAGAGCTTAGAATACTGTACAGCACATCCCCAGCACCTGTTCAAGAGGGGTAATCTTGGCCTTGACATCAACAAAATGGCCTTTTGATTGATTCTCTTGATATGACTGAGTGCATGTTTACACAGAAGTGCATTGATCCAGCATGTAGTTGGATAAATGTTTGATGTTTGCACAATTTGTGAATTACAGCTGCTACAACAAGGGGGATTTATCTTTTTATTTTCTATTATACTTTCTTGTAGTTTTGAGGGTGCAAAATTGTTGAGGTTAGTCTCGTGCAGAAATCTGTCATTTGGCGTCACAGTATGTTAACGTAGCCTAATTAATTTGACCTTTTAAACAAACGCACTTTAGTTTTTGTTAGAAATTCATTTCATAAATCTATAATATCGTAGGAAAAGTAGTTAGTTGTTTATCAGTTTATTTATTATGTTAATTGTCATGTTTGGTCGATATATCAACCGACCCGTTACCTCCTCAGCTTTACGTGCCATGACTGACTTTTTGGTACGGTGAGATTTATTTAAAATGTTTGTTAATTTCTTTTAGAAGGTTCGAGTCTTTAGAGCCAGACCTCCCCAAACCCCCACAATACGCACGCTGTGTTGAAAAAGCAACTCTGTTTTGACAGTTGACTCACTGAGGGAGCGTTTGCTCGGGTCATGCGCTTTATTGTTATTAAAGCATGTCTCTGAGCCAAACCCCGGCGTAGCATCTGCATTCGCCGTGCCGAACACCTCAGTGGAAATTTCGGAAAAGATGTGACTTGGTCCTGAGGGAAAACAGAAAACATAATCCGTTCATCTAAATTTGGTGGCGGTACCAGCCATCCCTCCCTCTCCTCGCGTCTATCCGGCTCTCACTTTCATCAACATCTCACTGCGCGCAGCACGTGCCGGTTACGCACTCTCTCCGTCTACACCGCTGAGCGTCTTGGACTCTATAATATGTCACGGACTTTTGGGACAGTCTTGAAATGACCGAACTACGGGCACGACTTTGAATTCATCTCTCACGGACCGGCTCCACTCCTCCCCAAAGAACCGTAATGAGCATCGCGCTCCGGAGGGGGAAACCGGGCATGTCGTTTACTTCTAAACATTTCTGCTGTGTGCTTAGACAGGAAAACTAGTTATTGAGGTTTTTTTTGTGCCACTGGATGTATTCCAAAACTATTGAGTAATTAATTCGCACGTTAGAGTCTCACCATGAAGTGTTACGATTTAAGATGAAAACTGAGCTGAAATATTCATATTAACGTGGAGTCAGGGTTTTAATGATCGTGTCTTTGTGATTAGTGATAATGACCTTAAATGTCCTAATACGTTATTTTCTTATTTTGCTGATTACAACAATTATTGTTTTGTTTGGAAGCGATTAATAGAGTAAGTTTTACTGTATAGGCTTTTAGAGATCGTTATTTACTGGTGTTCACACTTTTCTACTTAATCAGTTATCGGTTGTTTAACATCGACCCCACCGATAAATTCCAGTAGGTCTCTAAAAATAGCGTTAATTTGTATGGTTATTTGCATAAATTATTCAACTTTGTATGTAACAGATATTCATTCTTAATTGCAGTGTCCACATATTGTGTTTGTCAAGATTAAGTTTGAATTTTAATTTAAATGGTGATCTTTGCAACTAAACTTAAAAAAGCGTATTATTGATGATAATAATAATTGAAAAATCACAGTTTGAATTATTATTATATTATTATTAAAAATAATGTATTTTTATTGTAGTATGATAATTATTTAGCTATCATTGTGTTAGAAATTAGAAATAAAAAAATAAAAAAAACAGTTCTGCGGATCAGCTGTAGGACACTTAAACAAATACAAATAATAATTTTCGTTCATTCGGGGAAAAAACAATATCAGTTAATCTCTGCTGTAAATGGTGCACTAGTTTGCTTGTGTCAACACAATAATGTTGGGTAGCCCTTCAAATAACGGAGGCATTAGGATGCTGGCCCCCCCTGCACCCAATGATGACAGGCGGGTTGAGTTTGTGGCTCTCACGGCTGTTCACACTGAAAGAAGCGAGCCATCGACCCCAGAGCGCGGACATCCGTCTCACCGCACTGGCTTACTGGGCACACCGCTGCCGGTGCCACCAGGCCCGAGGGCGACCACTTCTGCCTCCAGCAAACGCTACAGAAAGTTACAGAACTGCCTGTACAACGTGCTGGAAAGACCCAGAGGATGGGCGTTCATCTATCATGCCTTCATGTAAGTCACCCACAATTTTGGGATGCACTTTTTTTGTTTCGCATTCAGTTTTTGTTTTACAAAGTCTTAAGCTAAGCAAGAAGCATGTTGATAAATGACCTCAGAGAAACAGTTAATGAGTGCAACGTAATTTGCTCACACAAATGGCCCACCTGCCATGCGCTCACCTGGAGGTAGTGGCAGTCTCTAATTCTGAACAAGCTGAGTCGAGATATTTTCCTATTAGGTGACCCTTCCAATAGACCATATCATTTCAGCATCAGCCAAGATTGATTTTCATCTCTCACAATTGGATTAAATTCCCATGCTGCATTCTTTCAACAAATCAAGTTTGCTTGAATGGGAGAGCGCCCTTTTGACATTTACAGATGCGTTGTATATGGCTTTAACTTGGTTGAAATTGTAAAATGCCTCGGGATGCTCTAATACAGCACATTATTAAATGTTTTATTCATTGTTGCTCATTGTGTTGCCATCTTAAAGGGCCGAGTATTTAGTAAGAGATGTAGAGCGAGTGCTCCACCATGCTAACTTTGACATTTGTTTATTCAAAGTTAGTTATTAGCCCACTTCTCTTTGGTTGAGAGTCCTGAATGGTCCCTATTCTAAAATAATCCACTATATCATTGTATTTGACTGGTCAGAATTTGTTCCCTGCAGGCAGGCACGTTAGAGGTCTTTTATGGATGTCTATGACTGTAGTTTTAGCCCTGTGCAAAGGAGGCAGGTGTTTGATGTCTTAAAGTGTTGAACATTCAATGTATTTCTTTCTTGTAATCTGATTTTTCTTAAGAAGGCCCTTTTTGACTGTTTTTGTCCTCTGAATGAGTATTAAACCCATAGTGAGTCATTAAAGCAGAGATAGATATCGCTTCCATTCTCTTACAGTTTGAGAGCAGAAGGGAGCTTATCGAGGTCTCTCATTCATCTCCCTCACTCAAAACCACAACACAGAATTAATTCACTGATCTCCTAATGAGTGCTTTTTGTTTTCAGGCCCAATCTAATTGCAAATTGCAAAATAACTTGTAAATCGCACAGCTTCAGCGTAAACAATTCAAGTTTGATTTAAAAATATGTATATTTTGATTATTTGAACAAGTATGGGGTGCAAATTACATTATTAATCTTTTTGCACTTTAAAGTTAACATGATTTGCTGCTCTTTTTTTTCACTTTTACTACTGTAACATGACGTACTTCCAAGTGAAACAGGATATTCAATGAGAGAAAATGTAGGGTGGGACTTGATTTTATCCACCATGATTAGCACGTGGAAAGTGGGCATTGGATATCAGAATGGACAGAATGTGATTTTCCTAAAACAAGACCAGAGGCCGGGTTCACAAAAAAAAAAATATATATATATATATATATATATATATATAAGATAAACTGTGAGAAGTTTCTGAGAACATCTGTATTTTTTTAGAAAAAACATTATAGATTTGATCTTGTCTGTTTGTATATTATACTTATGAGGTTGACTTTAATACAATAAAAACAAACATTTACATTGGTAAAAATTTACAGACATTTTACCATCTATTAACCTTTTTTTTTTTTTTTTTTGAAGTAGGACACACCTGACAGCCGTTTTTAAATGTATAGTATGTGAAGTGTGAGTCAGAAGGGGACTAAAGTTCCAATGCTAAATCTAGGCTCAGCAACTGTTTCTGTAAGTGTAAGTGTTACATGAAGTACCTTTATTAAATGGTAAATCACTTTTGGTCAACCTGCTAAAAGAGCCTTCCCTTTGTCCATGAAGAGAAGATGTCTGGCCTGGCGTGTTTCACCCCAGTGTAGTTTAAACAAGTATAGCGGTCTCTAAGCCACTGCCACTATTTGTTTACACCATCTATGTTGAGCACTCTCTCGCTCTTCCTCTCTCTCTTTCACTCTTTCCCTCTCTCACCCGCACACTCATACTTACTAAATGCACATAAAGCCCATATATATATATATATATATATATATATATATATATATAT
>NW_015505352.1:758512-762128 GCF_001515645.1 Sinocyclocheilus grahami
GTTCATTTTAGTATATATAAGGTAAATTTTTAGCTAATTTTGACCTTTGTCTGAAATCATGGGATTAATAACAATTATTTTATTAAACTGGGTTTATACATCAAACAGTACTCAATACAGTGGATATTTGCTTTCTATACCTAATGAAAAATAAATATTTTCTAGAATTATATTTTACTCAGTAATATTTTTCATGATACATGAAAATATATTAGTCTTTATGTTTTAGGAGGATCATAATTGGGGCTCCATATACTTTTATCTGTCCTCTGACACAGGCATTCTTATAATAATACATTAGCTCTCTGTCCAATGAATGAAACACACTGAGGATTTATTAACAGTACCTGACGTGTCGAGGTTATGGCTCTCAAGTTTCAGACACCCAGTGTCTAATTTTCTGTTTCTATTAACGCCTGGCCATGTGGCATTTGGGTGATATAAATTCTGTCAATGTATGGCATTGGTTTCTTAATACGCCATTCCGAGAACAACTCATGACATGGGCATCAGTGTAAGTAGATGTACGATTAATTATTTAGTGTCTATACAGTTCTATTTCAAATTCCAGTTAATTGCTATAGTGTACTTCAGCCAGAGTCTCTTAAATGTCTGAATTAGCTGGCGAATATATCCCTGTGATAATGGGAACTTTAACTGTAGATTAGAACCATACTGCATGGCTCAGAGAAACGAAGTAGCACATTGATCATTAAATTGAGACTGCGATTAAGCAAGGGGTGTAATGTCTTGATCGCTTAATTAGCTCTGCCCTGTGAGGCTGCTGGAGGCAATGTGTTTCTCTCATGGTACCTTGTTTTTGGCACAACTGTCGTGAAGAGCTTCTCAAACATGCTTTTTCATTCTGATCTCATGCTGAACACTCTTTATCTAAAATCCAGCAGTTCGATGATTTTTACACACAGATTTTAAACATGCCTTCCAAATTAAATGATAGGGAATATGACATGGTCAATATTTTGACTCAGAAGTGGAAACGTTGTAAAGGACAATTTGGATGAAGTCATCTTTGTAACCAACAGTTGACACTTATTAACAGAGGATATATATATACACACACAAACCCGATTCCAAAAAAGTTGGGACACTGTACAAATTGTGAATAAAAACAGAATACAATGATGTGGAAGTTTCAAATTTCAATATTTTATTCAGAATACAACATAGATGACATATCAAATGTTTAAACTGAGAAAATGTATCATTTTAAGAGAAAAATAAGTTGATTTTAAATTTCATGGCATCAACACATCTCAAAAAAGTTGGGACAAGGCCATGTTTACCACTGTGTGGCGTCCCCTCTTCTTTTTATAACAGTCTGCAAACGTCTGGGGTGTAACATTATATTATATATATTTGTAGATGAGATTTTTATCAGAGATAATATAATAAGATTATTTAATAATGAGTTAAGTTGAATATTATAATGTGAATATTATACCTTTACACTGATACTACAATGACAGTTCTGTGATTTTAATTATTTATTTAATAAAAAATATATTATAAAATATATTATGTTAAATTTTCTTTTTTATACAATTGATAGGGTTGCCATTATTACTTACCCAGAAGGATGAAGGTTCACAATGTAGGTAATCTGCTCTGTGACTTCTACTGAGGCTGTGTGGGGAAATAACATAAATCTTTTGATTTGGACAGGATTTAAATCACAAATTACATCTGTGAAAATGCATTTTCTCCACTAAGTTGGGTGATAATGGAGCATTACATGCAAATCAGACTGAAAGGACACCTGCTGCTGATACTGACACATATTCCAAAGTAAAAAAAAGTCATTGCTAGGACACGAAAGGAACCTTTGACACTGTTAGAAGCTCTAAACAAATGGCTGGTAGCCTGTAAAATGTTTATGCATGGGACAGGATTCTTTTTTCTATCACCCCAGCACTCACCCAAATTAAGATGTCTTGTCGGAGGCTAAACTTACAAGCTATCAGTGTTGACGTGACGTTTGTAAGAGATGGGGGTCAAAGGTGAACATATGTAATGTACATGAGCGGATGCCTAGGATGCAGCTGGAGTTTTAGTAGGCCGAAGCTGACCTTTAGTTGCATCCATTTTCCACAGCACCACATATAGAAAATAGCATGCTGTTTTCAACAGGCCATGAACAAACACAAGGGCTTTCAGAGCTTCACAAAGGTTCTTGGACTGTAAATTGGGGGCAACGGTGCCAGGAGTTGTTTAACAGTCTCAAACTGAAGAGGTGAACAGCAGTGATTACAGTGGAAAACATCTTTATCCCTCGAACAGCCCCCGAGTCACGCTTCAACCTCACCCTACAAATTAAGCAATAAATGAGGTCTCATTTTGTTAAATGACTTCCCTATTTATGAATGACTTTATTTCTTTCGTTTGTTATTTTTTTTCTTTTGGATTAATGGAAACAGCTTTGCAGCTTAATATATTAAAAATGCATTGGTATTGGCTGCTTTAGCACAAAAGAGATGGACGTAGCGAAACGAGAAGGAAAATATGGAGGTGAGAGAACTAGAGGGTAAAGTGAACAGGCCTGCATTTTTATCTCCTTTAGGATTCAGTATGTTTTGCAGTTTTACCCATTCTTTAACTTTAAGTAGTCAGCCAGAAATAACAGCTTGTCCAGAACTAGTGCTCGGTCCCTCAAAGTGCTGTACACTTGAGTTTGAGTAAATAAATATATAATAAAAATTGCGCTCCCTTGGCACAAACATGTAGACTTGCACAATGGAATTGCGTGTGTAAGAAATGCTTTTGTGCTCATAGTGCCGTTACGCTGTTCAATAATGCATTTTTGTGCTTTTAAAGAAATTACTCAGCGATCAAAAATCCAACGAGGATAGGACCCTCCTCTCCCGGGAAGGTCATTGATTTTTCTTCTGTGGTGGCCGTGACCTTGTCAAGTCTAGCTGCTGACCAGAGGGGCCACCAGGAGTTTTAGGATATGCAGCATTAGTAATGCCAGATCTGCACAGTAGATTTGTAGCTAAACGATTTGTAGGCCTCAGACAAACCACAGATAGTTGGTTCTGTCCACCTCCGGATGACAAGGCAGTGATTTAATACACATGCTTTAGTAGGCTTTTAAACATAATGATGGCAAACACTTTTCCAGTAAGCAGGGCAGTTATGATAAAGTGTGTTGAGTGATACCTTGAATTGTGTTTCCAGCTTTGAGTTGCCTTTTTTAGTGTTGTTTAGTGAGATGTTTCAGTTAGATTTTATTTTGAATTTTATTTTTGTTTTTGATTTGGTTTGATATGGTATGTTTAGCATTTCCTTTTATTTTGTTGTTATTTAATTATACATTTGTGTATTTTATTTTGTTTTTCATTTTGTTTTGATTTATTTTTATTTAATTTTGGCTGTATTTATTTATTTTTTTCTATTTTATTTTGTTTTTGTTAAAATTTGTTTATGTTTAATTTTATATTCATTTACGGTAGTTGTTTGTTTGTTTTGTTTTTGAAAATACAGGACTTCAATATTGACCTGCCATACCCAACTTTGATCTTTTATTTTATTTAAACAGTTTTCAACCTAGTTTTTCATTTTTCTCACCATGCCTTTTTAATATATATATATATATATA
>NW_015505352.1:762354-763720 GCF_001515645.1 Sinocyclocheilus grahami
ATATATATATATATATATATATATATATATATATATATGTATGTATGTATGTATGTATATATGTGTATATATATATATGTATGTATATTAGGGCTGTCAGTTTAACGCGTTAACTTAATTAATTAGTTATGAAAAAATAACGTGATTAAAATATTTTAACGCAGTTAAAGGGGTAGTTCACATCATTTACTCACCCTCCACTTGTTCCAAACCTTTATGAGTTTCTTTCTTATGTTGAACACAAGAGAAGATATTTTGAAAAATGATAGTATCCGAACAGTTGATGGGTAAATGATGACAGAATTTTCATTCTGGAAGTGAACTACCCCTTTAACACACTGGCCCCGCCCCCAGACCTGTACATCATCTTACATTTCATGCAGTTGACTGTTGACAAATATGATGCAGGGCAACAACTCCATAAATGCAGTTATGCCCTAAAATTCAAGATATTGGTGCAAAAAATGCCCCTGTATGTGTTTTTTTCCTCATATTGATATCATATGATAAGCGATCACACGTGCAGCGAGAGCAATATCACAGGAGTGCTGTTTGTCCCAAATGTCACAAGATTAAATGTGATTTATACAACAGTTCAGTAAACAAGAAGTTAATATTGTGTTATTGTGTCAGCTTTTTCAACAAAAATATTACATATAAAGCGACAGCAGAATTGTTGTGCGTGTCCGAGCAACACAGCGGTGTTTAGGCCCTGTCCACACAAACGTGGTTATTTTTTTAAACCGCCGCTTTTTTCTACGGGGTTTGGCCGTTCGTCCACACGCAAATGCAGCACCAGTTCACTGAAATCGAACATTTTTGAAAACGCTTGCCAGGGTGAAGATTTTCAAAAACTCCGGTTGCAGTGTTATTGTGTAGACAGCAAAACCACAGTTTTTGGCTGGTGACGTCGGAGCCTGCGCTGTTATCTCCACCTACTGGACACTTTTTCAGGCTTCTGATTGGCCAACATGGCTTTACGGTTGAGATTATATCGCCACCTGTTGGTTTGGCATGCTCTTGACAGTGCTTCACAGCATGCGTTTGCGTTTGCATTTTCATGTGGACAGAGATTTTTTTTAAAACAGAAGAAGGAAAAACTAAGTTTATTAAAGCACCCGTGTACGTGTGGACATGGCCTTAGTTTCAATTAACATTTTGAAGAATTGTGTGAACCAATGATCCAGTAGCCCATTCATAGAGCCGTTTACGTCATTCCTGAATGAATCAGCCGTTTGAATCGAACGAATGAATGACTCATAAAGACATTTACCGCCACCTGGTGGCAATTTTAGTTTCTTATTTAGAGTATTATTTCATTCCAAAAAAAAAGGGAAAGGGGGGGGGGGGGGGGGCTTTAAAGGGA
>NW_015505352.1:763865-767253 GCF_001515645.1 Sinocyclocheilus grahami
AAAAAAAAAAAGGGGGGGGGGGGGGGGGGGGGGGTGGCTTTAAAGGGATAGTTCGCCCCAAAAATGTTAATTATGTCATAATTTACGCAAACCTGAATGACTTACTTTCTTTTGTGGAACATAAAAGAAGGTATTTTGAAGACTGTTGGTTAACAAAGCTGTTTTGGTTACCAATTACTTCCATTGCATGAACAAAAACTAAATGTTTCTCAAATTATCTTTTTTTATGTTCAATAGTTTATGTTAGGCCATTTTAGCCTAAACGTTTGTGTAATACATTTTATGTTCAATCAAATAAAATGTTAAATAGCATTAAATAATCTTTTGGGGATGTATTTTCACAGGCAAATGCAATTTGCGATTAATTAGATTAATCAGCACATCATGTAATTAATTAGATTAAAATTGTTAATCGACTGACAGCCCTAATATATATATATATATATATATATATACACACACATTTAGTCATTTAGCAGATGCTTTTATCCAAAGCGACTTACAAATGAGGACAATGGAAGCAATCAAAATCAACAAAAGAGCAATGATATACAAGTGCTATAACAAGTCTCAGTTAGCTTAATGCAGTACATGTAGCAAGGTTTTTTAATTATATAATAAATAAAAAGAAAACAGATAGAATAGAAAAAGAATAGAGCAAGCTAGTGTTAGAGGTCTTTTTTGCTTTTGTTAATTGTGTTTTAGTTTTTTTGTTTGTTTTTTTTAAAGAAAACCAGCAGTAAATAAATAGAGTGCAAGTCTATAAGGGACATGTTTTTTTAAAGAATAGAATTAGAATAGAGAGTGCTAGAGTTAGAGGGTCAAATAAAGATATATACAGTGCCGTTAAAAGGTTTTGCCCCCCTTCCTGTTTTTTTTTTTTTTGCATATTTATCACACATATTTTAAAAGATTCAGATCATCAAGCAAATTGTAATATTACAAGAAGATAATGCAAGTAAATACAAAATGCAGTTTTTAAATGATGACTTCATTTATTAAGGGACAAAAAAGCTGTCCAAACCTGCCTGGCCCTACGTGAAAAATTAATTGCCCCCTCTTGTTAAATCATGAAAGAATTGTGATTAACCACATTATTTGAGAAAGCTGAGTTAAATTTCACTAGCCACACCCAGGTCTGATTACTGCCAGACCTGTTGAATTAAGAAATCACTTAAATAGAACCTGTCTGACAAAGTGAAGCATGCTTAATGAGCAACACATCATGCTGCGATCTACAGAAATTCAAGAACAGATGAAAAACAAATTAGTTGACATGTATCAGTCTGGAAAGTAGAGTTGGGTACCGAAACCCGCTGCCAATTTGGCACCGGTACCTATGTAACCGGTATGTACTAGAACCAAATCAGAACGCAGATTTCGGTGCCACTTAAATGCCTGAGCGATCGATTGAAATATTTGTCCTGGTTCTCTGAAATGGACGTAAGAAACATGGGCGTTGCTAGGCCATTTTTAGCGGGGCTATAGCGATTAGCTCCGTAAACCGTACACAAATTCGTGATCGCCTCAGAGTCAGTCCCCTTTAAATTTCATATGAAAACGACAGCAGACTTCGTCTCCTCCCCGTCTTTCAGGTCGCTCTTCTATCCGCTCTTCTGTATCCGTGCAGTTCTTTGTCATAAATACAGTTTGCAAAAGGTCACAAGCGAGCAATCGGTTTCCCATCTACTGTAAAGTTTTTGTTTCCTCCAGTGAAAATCTAGCCCTTAACACATGTGAACGCATATTTTATAAAACGATCATGTTGCTATTTTCATTTGAAAATTTTACATTTAATATAAAACATGTTACAGTGCATGTGGCATACCATACAGTCATTCACAGAACTGATTAAAGACAGTGACAGACAGCACTCAGTCAATTCACTCATTTTAACTAAATATCAGAGTGATTGACAGAGATACAGTAGAACCATTACGTGTGGTTTTTTATTAAATATTGTTTTGTATTAAATGATGACCAAGATCATGAAATGCATTTATTAACCTTAGAGTAAGGGAAGCACAACTCGGGAAATGAGAGCATCCGAGGAGCATGTGAATGCTATGTATATTTATTTTAAATATTTTTAATGCTTTTTAATGTTATCCATCTTTTTTTTGTGGCTCTTTTTTTTAAAGTATCGGTTCAGGCACCGTTTAGGCACCAGTACCGTTTTAAAAGTATCGATTTGGCACCGGTATCGTAGAAAACCCAATCGATACCCAACCCTACTGGAAATGGTTATAAAGCCTAAGGCTTTGGGACTCCAGTGAACCACAGTCAGAGCCATTATCCACAAATGAAGAAAACTTGGAACAGTGGTGAACCTTCCCAGGAGTGGCCGGCCTACCAAAATTACTCCAAGACGCAACGACGACTCATCCAGGAGGTCATAAAAGAACCCAGAACAACATCTAAAGAACTGCAGGCCTCACTTGCCTCAATTAAGGTCAGTGTTCATGATTCAACAATAAGAAAGAGACTGGGCAAAAAAGGCATCCATAAGAGAGTTCCAAGGCAAAAGCCATTGCTGACCATAAAGAACACAAAGGCTCGTCCCACATTTGCCAAAAAATATCTTGATTATCCCCAAAAATTTTAGGCAAATATTCTGTGGACTGATGAAGTTAAACTTTTTGGAAGATGTGTGTCCTGTTACATCTGGTGTAAAACCAACACAGCATTTCATAAAAAGAACATCATACCAACAGTCAAACGTGGTGGTAGTGTGATGATATGGGGCTGCTTTGCAGCTTCAGGACCTGGACGACTTGCCATAATTGATGGAACCATGAATTCTGCACTCTTATCAGAAAATCCTGAAGGAGAATGTCCGGCCGGGAGTTTGTGACCTCAAGCTCAAGCGCACTTGGGTTATGCAGCAGGACAATGATTCCAAACACACCAGCAAGTTCACCTCTGAATGGATCAAGGTTTTGGAGTGGCCAAATCAAAGTCCGGACATAAATCCGGTTGAGATGCTGTGGCATGACTTTAAACAGTCCATTCATGCTCGAAAACCCTCCAATGTGGCTGAATTAATACAATTCTGCAAAAAAGAGTGGGCCAAAATGAATCCACAGTGATGTGAAAGACTCATTGCCAGTTATCGCAAATGCTTGATTGCAGTTGTTGCTGCAAAGCGTGGCACAACCAGTTATTAGATTTAGGTGGCAATTACTTTTTCACGTAGGGGCAGGCAGGTTTGGACAGCTTTTTTCCCTTAATAAAATAAATAATCATTTAAAAACTGCATTTTGTATTTACTTGCATTATCTTTGTGTAATATTAAAATTTGTTTGATGATCTGAATCTTTTAAGTGTGACAAATATGCAAAAAATTTAAAAAACAGGAAGGGGGCCAACACTTTTTCACACCACTGTA
>NW_015505352.1:770310-860741 GCF_001515645.1 Sinocyclocheilus grahami
TGAGAGCATCCGAGGAGCATGTGAATGCTATGTATATTTATTTTAAATATTTTTAATGCTTTTTAATGTTATCCATCTTTTTTTTGTGGCTCTTTTTTTTAAAGTATCGGTTCAGGCACCGTTTAGGCACCAGTACCGTTTTAAAAGTATCGATTTGGCACCGGTATCGTAGAAAACCCAATCGATACCCAACCCTACTGGAAATGGTTATAAAGCCTAAGGCTTTGGGACTCCAGTGAACCACAGTCAGAGCCATTATCCACAAATGAAGAAAACTTGGAACAGTGGTGAACCTTCCCAGGAGTGGCCGGCCTACCAAAATTACTCCAAGACGCAACGACGACTCATCCAGGAGGTCATAAAAGAACCCAGAACAACATCTAAAGAACTGCAGGCCTCACTTGCCTCAATTAAGGTCAGTGTTCATGATTCAACAATAAGAAAGAGACTGGGCAAAAAAGGCATCCATAAGAGAGTTCCAAGGCAAAAGCCATTGCTGACCATAAAGAACACAAAGGCTCGTCCCACATTTGCCAAAAAATATCTTGATTATCCCCAAAAATTTTAGGCAAATATTCTGTGGACTGATGAAGTTAAACTTTTTGGAAGATGTGTGTCCTGTTACATCTGGTGTAAAACCAACACAGCATTTCATAAAAAGAACATCATACCAACAGTCAAACGTGGTGGTAGTGTGATGATATGGGGCTGCTTTGCAGCTTCAGGACCTGGACGACTTGCCATAATTGATGGAACCATGAATTCTGCACTCTTATCAGAAAATCCTGAAGGAGAATGTCCGGCCGGGAGTTTGTGACCTCAAGCTCAAGCGCACTTGGGTTATGCAGCAGGACAATGATTCCAAACACACCAGCAAGTTCACCTCTGAATGGATCAAGGTTTTGGAGTGGCCAAATCAAAGTCCGGACATAAATCCGGTTGAGATGCTGTGGCATGACTTTAAACAGTCCATTCATGCTCGAAAACCCTCCAATGTGGCTGAATTAATACAATTCTGCAAAAAAGAGTGGGCCAAAATGAATCCACAGTGATGTGAAAGACTCATTGCCAGTTATCGCAAATGCTTGATTGCAGTTGTTGCTGCAAAGGGTGTCAGCCAGTTATTAGATTTAGGGGGCAATTACATTTTCACGTAGGGCCAGGCAGGTTAGGACAGCTTTTTTCACTTAATAAATGAAATCATTATTTCAAAACTGCATTTTGTATTTACTCTGGTTATCTTTGTGTAATATTAAAATTAGTTTGATGGTCTGAATCTTTTAAGTGTGGCAAATATGCAAAAAATAAAAATAAAAAACAGGACTTTTTCACACCACTGTATGTATATATTCCAGTGAATAAATATCGATCATATTTATGATTTTTACAACATGGGCTAAGACAATGTTTAAATCATCGTTATTTATAGATTAAGGATTGAGATGGATGCAACTTTCATAGTACAGTTCCTTTACACAAATCAGATGAATGAAATTTTGCCCAAGACTGTTGTTTCTCAGAATAGAAGCTAGTTATGCTATTTGAATGCTTGCTTCAGGACCCGTATTTTATATTGAAAATCATGTGGTGATCCATCACAGTACCAAAATTGTTTATTGAATATAACTTTCTGCTCAGCATTTTCATTTATCCTGCTCATGACTGCGGTGTTGCTTGTTTCCCATTAGCCTGTTTTTATTGGTTAGCGTCAGTGGAGTGTGTAAATTCTGCCCCATTAAAACACCCAATATTTATTTAGCTATCACTCTCCATTCCATGATATGCTTCAGCAGAGTATTATCTCTTTTTCTCACACCACCTTTAATTTCCGCTCAAGCTAAGGCTCTCCCTCTCATGCCCATACAACTCCACTGCAGTGGCTATCCACTCATTTGACTAATGGTAATAAGGTGAATTAGGTGGAAGAAGAGGAAATGCCTTTTGAGTCTTTCTGCTCAGTGCTATTAAGGGCACATTTAGAATTGATTGTTAAGTACTTGTGAGTGGACTATGACCTCAGGTCTTTGGCTTCACTTAAGTATCAATATGATAGTCCAGTCCTTCCATGATGAAACATACAGTAGACGTACATCTGTTTTGTTTTGAATTAAATTTGCTAGTTTTTTGTTGTTTTATACAATTAGCATTTTCTAAGGTGATTCATAATGACTTGTTTGTTTTGGTGTCTTTACAAAACATTTAACTTCAAAACTCTCATAAGGTGGTGCCCTGTTTTACGGTGGTGCTGTTATTTTCTCAGTCAAGGACTGAAGGCTGTTGCTCAGCAGATTGAGTTAAATGAGGTGTGTGTGGGGAATGCTCTCTTTATCTGCGTTAGTTCACATTGTTTATTAAGGCTTTGATTGACTTCATTATGTCTCATTCTCAGAGGAAATACTTACAGAGTAAGGTTACTGGTCCTATGAAAGAAAGAAAAAAACAATAATTAAGCAAAAAAGTAGATTAACATCAAGCTAATTAGATTTTATTAGAATGGAGGAGGTGATTATGCAGCAATCACTCTCAAAGCCTTTAAATGTTTGGGTGGTGGGTCACTGTAGTCCAATATACATTCAGGAAATGTTAGAGAAAATTAGCCATTTCCAGTCAAGACCAAACATGCATGGGGAGATTTGTTCTCCAGCCTCCTTCCATGAATGTTGCATCCCTAGATTTTATGCAGTCACTCCTCACATCTGTGGCAGTGCCTGCTGACACTAAACTGATGTCTCATTCAATACCCTGTCACATTCTGTACATGGCGAAGCGTCCAGCTGGCACTACCGGCTTTACTCAGGTTGCTGATAAATTTATACCAAGGAAGGTTATTCAGTGCTAATGTTAAGTACGTGTGTGGAGAGAGAGAGAGAGTTTTTTTTATTTTGTGTATCCATGCTATGGCAGCTGCCAACATGCCATCCTTTTCTAAAGGTGATTGACAGACTAAAATAAGATTTGTATTTTTTTTATTTTTTTTGGCAACACTTATGGTAAGATTGTATAGTTAAATAGGTAATATTAACACAGTAGTTAACAGGAAATAATGATAAACAATTTTTATTTTTCATAATTTTGTTTAATAATTTTAATAAAAACACTATATTAATTTATACATTACTGTTCAAAATTTTGGGTCTTTTTTATGTTTTTGAAATTAGTCTTTTATGCTGCCCGGGGCTGCATTCATTTGATTTAAAAAAAGTTTAAAAATGAAAAAAAAGTTTAAAAAAAAAATAAGAAGAAGAATAATAATCTTGTTAAATAGTAGAATTTGAAATACATGTTATCTGTTTAAGTACATTTTAAAATGCGTTTTAATCCTGTTATGGCAAAACTGAAATTTCAGCAGCCATTACTCCAGTCTTCAGTGTCACATGATCTTTCAATTTTTTTTTTCATCAAACACAAGAGTTCATTCTACTCTTGTCAATACAATCAAAGTATGGGAAAAACACATTTTTTTAAATACACCAAGTTTTTATTCACTCTCTATTGCAATTCTACAAAGCTCATTCATGTTTACGCATATCCAAATATATGACGTCATGCTGACAACCATCATTGGTTCTCATGTGCCTTGTAGCCAATTGTGATACACCAAACGTTAATATGTACAATCGAATTATGTAAAAGATGAAAATAAAGTTAAATTATTGCGAGAGCCGTTGCAGTAAAAGGTAGCGTGGTGCGGTGGTTCGTCCTTGTGACAAAGCGCTGGAGAAGAAGTCCTGATGTGGTGTATTCATTTCTCCTTTCGGGGCAGAAATGTTTCCCGCGGGACGACCTGTCTCTCCCAGGATGAGGCGCAGCGGGTTTTAAGTTTCCAGGATAATGACGAACAGGAGCTTGGACTGTTCTCCAGCTGATAGTCTAGTGTTCGCACTGTAATTTACAAACGCTGACTCAGGGTTAAGATTGTGTGTATTCTGCGCTTTGTTAGTGTTATTTTTTTTCCCAATGAATCACAGTGATTAATTGCCATGTTAATCTAGCAAGTGCATAACTGCCAGTCAAATCACTGCTCTCGCAAAGTCTGCCATGCTTAACAGATTTCCTAGAGCGGGTAAAAAGTAAATCAACCATGTGTGATCACAAATCTGTATTTGTGCAACTTTTGTCATGTTTATCATGCGAGGAATGCAGGAGCACTCTTGATTTATTGACGTAATTCGGTATCCATCTGAATCTGTGAGTCACAACACCCCCTCCCGTGGAGATCAGACTGCGACCTGCATTTGAAAGCACAGAGAGAGACGGAAAGACCAAAGGCCCAAAAGTGCACAACCGTCATAGCGTGTAACGTGATCCAGACCAGTGTTGATACCCCTTTAATCTGCTGTAATCTCTGTTTATGTAATGTTATTTTTGCCAGGCTAGAATCCGATTCTGGTGCAAGCCTTTGACCGAGGCTTATTTTAAGTGGATGTTACCATCTTACTGCACTCAGGTGGTTTTTACAACCCCAGACATCAAAGTTCATCTCCAGAGATTTAGGCATGATAGGGATGCTTCAAATACTTCTGCATTTCGAACATTGTCTTTTGTAAGTAGCTGAGGGACATTTCTAGCATTTGATCCTGCTTTCATAAACGCCTTAACAGTGAATGTCAGTCGTTTGATGTTTTGATTGTTGAGGGGTTTATGTTGTGGTCTTGAATTTATTTTGGGGTTAGAATAAGGTTAGCCACTCCCCGTTTGCAGTGGCACCATGAATTATTCATATTATTGTTTGCCATCCAAACTAAAACTTAATAACACTCTGCAAACTAAAAGGGTTTGTCACAGGGGTTTTATATGTGTATTATTAATGGTTAAAACACCATTAACTTAAAAGGTCTGAAAGTCACACTCAGCAGTATAAAATGCTGTTTTTATCAAGTGCACGTGACCTACATGCTGTTTTAACCTTATATCTGTATATAGGTGCATGTTTGTGTACTGGTGTGCATGTGTATGGGGCGGGCACAGACAATAACCACTCGCACTATTTATTTAAAAGTGCTCTGAAAATTACCTGTTTGTTTGACATAATAGATAGTAGATAGTTCAGACAAAATTTTTTAAATTCTGTCATCAATTACATTGCTATCATGTTGTTCCAAACCCATAAAGCTTTGGTTAATCTTTGGGATCTCAAATTAAGATATCTTGAAACCTGAGAGGTTCCCTCCATCTAAAGTCTAGGTAACCGATGTTACAATTACCAGCTGGAGTGCCCGTGAGCTCTGTTAGAGGGCACTCCACCCCGGACTCCATTTCCTAGATACCCTCTGCCCAGGAACCAATTATCTGTTGTCCCATTTTTCAAATCAGGAGGACTATAAAAGATGCTCTCACAGACACACACAGGGCTGAGTATTGTTTGTTAGCCTTTAGCGTATTCCTAGTTTCCGTGTTTCTTCCTGTGTTTTCCTAGTTTCCTAGTTTTTCCCTGCCTGTGTTTTGACCCTGCACTGTTTCCTTGTTTCTGATTGTTTGCTGCCTGCCCTGACCATTGCCTTTTAGTGGATTACTCTTTTGCCTTGCCTTGGATATCGTTGTTTGCAATTGTTTGACCACGCCTGTCTGACTACGCTCTTAATAAAGCCTTGCATTCGGATCTTCAACTCCGTTGTCACATCCCCGCATCACAACTCAAATTTTAAAAATCCGAAAAGGTCATTAAGGCATTGTAAAATTAATCCGTATAAATCGAGTGGTTTATCCCAAAATAATAGTTTAGAATGATGTAAAAAAAAATCTAAATTAAATCTGTTCATCATATAAAATTATTGTATCTCTTCACAACATTGGACCGCTCGATATATGGGTTCATTTTATGGTGCCTTTATGGTCCTTCCTGGACTTTCAATATAGGGATGAAAATATCTTTCATTAAAATATCTTAAATATCTTGAAGTTTCATTAAAACTATCTTAATTTATATTTTGAAAATGAAATGAAATTGAAAATCTTTTGGGTTTTAACGACATGAGGGTCATTAAGTTTCATTCTTGGGTGAACTATCCCTTTAATGTTTAATAAGACTTGAGTAATTAATCGTAAATTAAAACATAAGCAGTCAAGATATTTTCAGAGCATTCACAGAAATGGCACTTTTATATAAAATATTTTATAGTTTACAGGAACAATGAAATGTAGTGATTGAAAACATAGTGATTAATCTTCTACTTTTGCAGACTAAATGGTTTAAAATGTTAAAATGGCTCAAAACTTGTCACACTATTCTAGAGATTATTTTTCGGTACTTAATTTTTTTACATTCATTTTCACAATAGACACATACCTTAAAGTTTTGACTACAAAAACGCTATTGTGCATGAAAAAGGTACTATGCATTGACTTTCGTGCCCCAATTGTTGGTGGAGAAAACATACTTGTGTAGTGTACTTTTGTAGTTGGACGTTTGACATTATGATTCTTAAAATTCTGTTTCTTAATTAATTGCTAAATTCTGTGGTTCTCCTACATCATGGGCTGTTATGCTGTGTATTTAATTTGCATAGAATGATTAGAAATGGAGACTTTAGTAAATAAAGGAACCCATGTGAATGTCTTTACTGATAAATGGACAGAGCTAACCTCCTACTCCCACCTCTCTGCTGGTTGCCAGTCGGCAGCTGATGTCTTGTGTAAGTCCCCTCAAGTGTTGTTAAGGCCCTTTAATTTATAATGGCAGGTTCTCTAACAAATGATCAATTAGCAACTTTAATTTGTACATTTTTATTTTTTATTTTATTTCATTATTTATTTATTTAGTAAAGCTGAATTTTCAGCAGCCATTACGTCAGTCTTTCTACTACAGTTATGCTGCTTGATATTTTGGTGGAAACCATGATAATTTCTTTTAGGATGCTCATATGCTTCTTATATGCCATAAAAATGTCTATTATTTGAAATGGAAATCTTTTGTGACCATGTAAATGTCACTTTTTTTAATTAATGCATCCGTGCTGATAAATGTTCTAAAAAAAAAATCTTACTTTCCTACTTTGTTGAGATATCTCTTAGATGGGAGAATATTATATATCTAACATGTGTTTGCTGCATCAACTGTAACTGTATCAGTAACTCCAGGTTAAACCTCAGTAGTGATGAGACCGCAGTGGTGGAGTCTCTGTACTGTGTTTTGTGTCAGTTCCAGCAGTGTTGACAAGGTGCTGCACCCTTGATTACACTCTTGCGTGCCACTGCAGTCGCTTAGATGAACCAGAAGGTCCATGTTTGAAGTCTTGTTCAAAGATGGTAGCCTGCTGATCTTGTAAATAGTACTTTGAATGATAAGCGTAATGGTGAGATAGCATTTGGCGTGCTCTATAAACGTCTCTTCTTTGCTGCCAGATGCTCCCATCACTTGTCTGTTAATACGGCTGTCTTCAAAAGAATGTTCCCACCCGAGGGTCAGAGGGACGATGAGCATGCATGGTATATCCAATACGATCAAATAATAGTAACTTGAAGAGAGTAGATTTTAAACTTATCAATCATTGTTTGAATCAGAAATCATCCAGTTTGGAGTGTAATGAATATATGAAGGAAATATACTGTGCGAGAGCTATTTATTTTGATCAATGGGGCTGTTTTAGATTTATTGTTGCACAATCATGTACCCTGTCCTGAGATATGACTTCGGTATGGCTTGATGCATTATATTTATATGAAGTTTAGATCAGAAACTTACAATCTGATCGATAACTACAGAGCATTAAAAGTGTGCAGGTAAGTGGATGCTGCTGAAATATTGCCCATTCGGCTGTCCCAGCGCTGCAGTATAATGACAGGGAGAAAAAAGGATACATTTAGAAACAAGTCTGCATTAAATCAAAGCTTCTTTGACAGAGCTGTGGGCCACAAGCACCGGCTTCTTCTCACCTCGTGTAAATAAAGGCATTATATTTTGCAAGGGTTTGGGCTTTTAGGAGTGACGTTCACAGTGCATTGAGCGGTGAAATGTCAGCACATAAATACTGGAAATCTGGGCAATGAACTGTGTGCATGAAAGAGTGCAAGGTGTGTGTGTTTTGAAAGCACTGCTTCAAATCCTTTGCAACTGTGCAAGTTTGTGTATATTTGTGTGATACTGAATGTGGTGTTGGGCACATTTCAGTAAAAATGTGATATTTTCACAAAATACATATTGAAATGGTTCATTTTTTTTATTAAGCTTAGCATTTAAAGTATTTCCTAATTAAATATGTAATTGATCATTAATATTTGATTGATATTTTATGATGATTCTGTATTAATTTAAATATTTTAGTGTTATTTATCTTTGCTGTTTATATGTCTATCTATAATACCATTCAAAAGTTTAGGGTAATAAGAGTTAATACTTTTATTCATTAATACTTTTATCCAGCAAGGACGCATCAAATTTATTAAAAGTGGCAGTAAAGATTTTTACATTGTTTTACATTTTTACATTTACATTTTTACTGTTTATATGTGTGTATATATATATATATATATATATATATATATATATATATATTAGGGCTATACAATGAATCAAATTTCTAATCGCAATTACAATTATGCTGCCACAGTTACGTAATCATTCAAAGCGGCAATTAATCGTTCAAAGTCCACTTATGTTATTCTGCACGCTTAAGATATGTTTTTTCTTTCTACATGTTATCTTAAGGGTTTTTCCATTGTTTTAGTTTTAGTATAACATTATAATACCAATCATTTTCACATTATATTTGACATTTTAGGCTTAATACTATAGAAAAGCACTAAAGATTTGTGCAAAAGAGTGTTTTCAGCTAGTTTATTTTCATATACAAATACGGCATGCAGTTGCATCAAACAATGCAAAAAACAAAAAAATAAGCATCATTCAATGTAAATTGTGATAATCGTAATTAATAATCGCAATTACAATTTCAAGGGAATAATCGATAATAATGATTTTTGTCATAATCGTGCAGCCCTAATATATATATATATATATATATATATATATATATATAAACTGATAACAACATCAAAAATAGTGAAAGTTTCCACTATAGAATATGACCTAAATGTATGTAAAAAGAAAAGAAAATCTTTATGTTCTACATCTGATATTTACCATTAACATGCAGTAGCTTGTTTTTCAATATAAAATTGCAGATGTGGTAACATGGAAGGTTAGAAGTTTTTGCGTGTAACATCCTGTTTGTTCAGGATATGGAGAGGATTCTCTAATTGTCTGCTCATGGTAACAGTATTGTCTGTAAATGTCAAGCTTATCATCCTTGTGCCGTCCAATTAACATCTCTCACTGCTCTTCTGCTTTTCCTCTCAGCAAGCTCAGCATATATCCCACTCACAATACTGCGACTCCGTGGCCTGTGATTGTGCCCTTTCAAACTATAGCGTGAATTAGAGTTTCCAGATAGCTGAGTGTGTTCAGAAGGCCACAAGGTGTGTGTGTTGGTGAACGGATGTGACATGAATGAATAGTGGAGATACCCTGATAGATGCCATTTGCAGTTGGCACAACAGTATATCAGTGATCTGATTAAAATGAAGTAATTTATGATCTTCCGCTTACATAAAGACTGCAGAAGAGATGGTATTCTCACAGCTGAATTTGCACTAAAAAACACTACAACAGCATAAAAGTGTCATAATGGTAGTCTGGATGCGAGCCTCAGCAAAGGTGAATAACCACTTTTTTATGGTTTAAAGGTCATTGCAACTTTTATCTCACAATTATGACTTTTCTTCCTCGCAATTCTGAGTTTATATCTTTAGTCAGAATTGTGAGAAATAAACTCAGAATTGTAAGATGTGAACACAATTCTGAAAATTAAAGTCATAATTGTGAGATAAAAACTGTAAATTGCGATAAGAAAAGTATGAACTGTTAGATAAAGCAACTGCCTTATTTATTTTTTATTCCGTGATGGAAGCAAAAACAGAATTACGACATGTAAACTCAGAGTTCTGAGGGGAAAAGTCAGAATTGTGAGATGTAAACTTGGAATTGCAAGAAAAAAGTAATCTCTATTTTTCAGATCTGCAAGAAACAAAGTCTGAATTATGAAATAAAAAGTCACAGCTTTCTTTTTTTATTCCATGGCGGAAACAGGCTTTCATACAAAGCTGTTATATACTGTTTAGTTCTTTCATTTGTTCTTTGTCCGTTTTGGACTTGACATCCCATGTTTACTGTGATCTTAGATTATGTGGTAATGATTAAAAAATGTTTACTTTCATGCTCCTCTGATAAAATGATACAGTTTTGGAACGACTTGAGTGTGAGTAAATAATGACAGTAAATTAATTTTGGTTGAACTATTGGTTTAAGTCAAGCAAAACATAAAATTGAACCAAACAACTTTGAGGACTTGAGCAATAGCGTTTCCTCTCCAGATGTGTAGTGTGCTTTAAAAAATATTTCAATGACGAAATAATAAACCACATTCCACATGCAGGGCAGTTTTTCATGATTCAGTAGCTGGAGCCTGTGCTTTCTTCTGGGAAAAGTCTGTGCTCATTTTCACTGATAGTATTTCTGTTTGTATGATAGGTATCAGTGTTAACCCTGTTTCACTGACATTAAGGATTTATGCTTTCCAGACTAGTTGCAGCTTTACTTCCCGCTCTTGTGTTGTCTGCTCCTGCTTCTTGTTTTTGACATCTTTCACAACTGTGTACAGTGTATTAAACACTGACTTCCAATTCCACTTTACAATTAGGAGTAAATAATGACAGTAAATTAATTTTGGTTGAACTATTGCTTTAAGTCAAGCAAAACATAAAATTGAACCAAACAACTTTGAGGACTTTTGAGCAATAGTGTTTCCTCTCCAGATGTGTAGTGTGCTTTTAAAAATATTTCAATGACGAAATAATAAGCCACATTCCACATGCAGGGCAGTTTTTCATGATTCAGTAGCTGGAGCCTGTGCTTTCTTCTGGGAAAAGTCTGTGCTCATTTTCACTGATAGTATTTCTGTTTGTATGATAGGTATCAGTGTTAACCCTGTTTCGCTGACATTAAGGATTTATGCTTTCCAGACTAGTTGCAGCTTTACTTCCCGCTCTTGTGTTGTCTGCTCCTGCGACTTTAAATTTTTGTTAAATCCACTATTGTATTGTATATAAATATTCTACAATCTATACACAGTATTAAGTTAAATTACATAAGAAGTAACTGTAATTAAAGTACAGAAAAAATAAGAGTAATCCCTTACTTTACTTTTTCAAGGGAAAAATAATTAAATTACAGTAACTAATTACTTAGTAACTAATTACACCCAACACTGTTGCCTTCATTGTAAAATTTTCATATTATTACATTAACTTTAATCATTTTAAGTAAATTTATGTTGATATGCCATCCAAAGTGTTATATGCAGACAAATGACAGAATCATCAATAACAATGTAAATAAAACGGAACATGGTGAGACATCCATTTATCCATTCATTCTCCGAATCACTTTTCCTATATAGGGTCGTTGAAAATGGTAAAAAAAAATGCAACTGTATTAATTATTCATGCACCAGTGTATGCTGGGAAGAGTTGAATGGTATTGAACCTCAAAATCAGTTTAGTAGTCCTATTTGAAAAATCCATTCAAAATCACAGTTTATTGTTATATAAAAGCTGCAAAAGATGCATTGCTTGGATTCTTGAAAGCTGTATATTGTTAGGACTCCGCATTACCAAGCAAGCCAAAACTATTACTATAAAAAAAAAAAAATTGGTATTTTATCAATATTTGCTTGAGGTAATCATTTTTAAACAGTGACTTGGACAGATGTTTAGATGTTCTTTCTTTTGTTCAGGTTACCATACACACGTAATTGCACTATATAAAGCCTTGTACAGTATCAAGGCATTCATCTTTTTTTGCGTCTTCAGCCTTTCTTTCCTTTTCTTATATTCCCCACAGACACCTTGCAGCATTAACAATGTGGTTGTGTGTACTGGACAAATTTGCAGGCTGTCACAATTCAAGGCACGTGGATATTTATAGAGCTTTCCACTGCTGCCACCTTTGTCCTCTGCTTAGAGGTACAATCTTTTTCTCTTTTTCTCTTTTTTGCTGTACTATTTGTTTTCTAGCTTTTTAACCCATCTACATATTATTCTGTGTGCGTGTTGTGATAAAGAAATCATAGGTAAATCACATGACACCTTCCACTTTTTTCATTTCCAAACATTTATCCTTCTTCCACTCTCAGTGTAGCTTGATGTTTATCTCTCTCATTGTGTAACTGATACCTGGTCCATCAGCCTGCCGTGATTGAATTAGGGTCAGAGACTCTGCCGTTATGCGCAGATGTTTTGTGGCGTACAGTCTACAGAGTCCAGCTCAGCAATGTGTAAAGCCCTCACTATTCATCATCCCCTCTGTTTACCCACATGGCCCATATCTATGTCCTCACGCTTTCATCTCGCTGTGGTTTTCATGGCATATTAACAATCCAAGTGATGAATTTAGCCTGAGATTTAGTCTAATGAGGACCACAGCAGGGTCCATTACAGCATACTTCATCTTAATGTATCGTAGAGAATGAAAAGAGAGAAACGGGTTATGCTGCGTTATTGCGAGGATTATTTCATAACCCACATTCAGTTTTATAAAAAGATGTTAGTTAAAAGACGTAAAGCCTTCTTAGGTTTACCTATGATTTCTGTTTTCTTTGTGCCAGACCTGGATGGGTGTATTGTTTGGACTCTGTATGAAATGTCTGGTGATGAATAAACTGTTGGTTAAATTGAGCAGCTTACCTGGAATTAAAAGCATAGTTCATGCAAAAATTAAAATTCTGTCATCATTCACTCACCCTCATATTAATAATGATATAAAATATGGTATGATGTTTTTTTTCTAATTATTCTGTATTTAATTAGATATTTTGTTTTGCAGTCTGTTAGCATTAATGCTACTATTCCATATATGTGACCCTGGACCACAAAACCAGTCTTAAGTCGCTTGGGTATATTTGTAGCAATAGGCAAAAATTCATTGTGTGGGTCAAAATTATTGATTTTTCTTTTATGCAAAAAATCATTAGGCTATTAAGTAAAGATCATGTTCCATGAAGATTTTCTGTAAATTTCCTACTGTAAATATATTAAAACTTAATTTTTGATTAGTAATAAGCATTGCTAAGAACTTCATTTGGACAACTTTAAAGGTTATTTTCTCAATATTTCGATTTTTTTTGTACCCTCAGATTCCAGATTTTCAAATAGTTGTATCTCGACCAAATATTGTCCTATCCTAACAAACCATACATCAATGGAAAGCTTATATTTACAATTTTTATATAAAAATGGACCCTTATGACTGGTTGACTGAAATTTATCTAAATATATTTGAATTATTATTCATATATATTATATTATAATATAATAGAAGAGCACAAAAGAAACAAAAAAATCTTTAAATCACAATTTAAAGACAGTTTGAAGGTGAGTCAGTAAGTTTTTTCTTGCATTTACAAGGTCCGTTTGATGTCTTTGAATTAGATTTCTCATGGGTTAGCTTCTGAAAACTGTTTTTCTTACACTGTAAAATTTTTCTTGATTAAACTATTTTTTACACTGTACATTTTGTATTATAATTTTTCAAAGTTGTAAATAAAACAAAGATTGATGTATTACATTTTGAAAGAAAATAGTTTTAGTCTTTCTGTACTTCAGAATTTCATGTTTAGTTCTATGTGTATTTGCCATTTCTTTGTAATACTTTGGGAAATTGAATAGCAATTTCTGAGTAAAAAATATTTCGCTACCCTTTTTTCAGTGTAAAATTCAACCTGGACCGATTGTCAACATGGGCACACCATCAGAGAATGGTATCGACATGATTTACAGCCAAATCATGTGCTTACCAGGAAATACAAACACTTTGTTTGCATTGTTTTCACCTCATGAGACTATCATTTCTGCTGATTTGAGGATTTGATTTCTGCTTTTGGCAGATTGACTTTGGGCTTGGAGGTTGGGTTCAAAACTTGCTTCTCAGCTGAAATGCTAGCCGCACATGGTCTTTGCATGCTCTAATGTATCTATTTTTTACTGTGTTCATCGTTTTTTGATGGAAAGCTATTGGGGGCAGCTAAGCAGTTTCTGGCCATTTTCTTCCTCTGTCCATCCAGTCAGATTGTTGATGATTCAGGACTGGGAAACTGGGCCTTGGCTTTCAGTGCTTTTGGCCTTTTTTTCAGTCTGTTGTTTCATGAGGGATCATTTTACCTACAGTACATTAGTTTGGCAGTAATGAGTCGCACTCAGCAGAAACGGTTCAGGGATGAAGTGACCTTTTAGTCTCGGTTTTCCAAAATATTATTTATGCATAACAAATGTTTGAGGAGCATGTTTAAAACTTCAGATCAATGCCCTAATAGTTCCCATAATCTTTGATATATCTTTATTAGACCCGTCATTCTCTCAATCTACATATACTTAGAAAGATACTGTCTAAAAAATATAGTTTTTTTAATTGTTGATCTTAAAGTCATAATTCTTTTCTTGCACTCCAAACTGCAAACAGATACTGCAAATGGGGGAAATTTCAACCTTTCAGAAACTGTTTAAACGTAAAACTTTGGAAAATGCCTCCAGAAACCAAATCCATTAAATTCACTTGAAAAGTGTTTGTGCATGTTAAATTAGCACTAAAACCCATGTATTATTAATCTTGTTTGTTTACTTTAAACAACAGGTGTTTCCACTCACCCATGATTTGCAGAATAGATTTGTTTTCTGCTGCTTTTCCATCCAACACACGAAGGCATGGATTACAGATTTATCATTCTTTGGGATGGTAAACACTGTAAACGTTGGAAAGTGTATTATTACCCTTTGCCTTGTATAAGTGTTTATAGGCTCTTCTGATGTCAGCGAATGATCAGTACTGTATTTGGAGGACGACGTTAACTGGCTGTTTGCCTATCTTTGGCTCCTTCCTCTTTTCTGAGTGAATCAGTGTACAGCTCCTCATTGAGATCTGTCAGTCTCGTAATGCTCTTCATTCCTTAGAGTTTGTGCTATTAGCAACCTACTGTTTCTATCAATAATTGATTGTGAAAAAAGCCCCAGGAGTTGCATTTCAAATGTCCTTATGGGCCTCACTGAAGGGATAGTTCACCCAAAAATGAACGTTCTGTCATTAATTACTCACCCTCATGTCGTTCCAAAACCGTAAGGCCTTCTTTCGTCATCAGAACACAAATTAAGATATTTTTGATGAAATACAAAAGCTTTCCAGCTCTGCATAGACAGCAACGCAACTACCACGTTCAAGGCCTAGAAAGGTAGTAAGGACATAGTTTACAAAATTAAGGTTAACCACTGATGTAACATGGACTATTTTAACGATGTCCTTACTACATTTCTGGGTCTTGAACATGGTAGCTGCGTTGCTGTCTATGCAGGGTCAGACAGCTCTCGGATTTCATCAAAAAATATCTTAATTTGTGTTCCGAAGATGAACGAGGGTCTTACGGGTTTGAAACGCCATGAGGTTGAATAATTAATGACAGGATTTTTATTTTTGGGTGAACTATCCCTTTAAGCATCAAGGTTCCTTTGTTGTGACTATTTGAATCATCTGACTTTTTCTCACAATTTCATTCTGTCCTCGTACAGTTAGATCGCAGAGCTGAGAAGTAAGGCAGCGGGTATGAATGAGCAGGCCAGATGTGTCCAGTTTGGCATCATCCCCAGCAGCAGCTGTTTGCGCAGAGTCAGTCGGTCTCCAAGAGTCTCTGAGCGAATCCAGCTTTTACTTTACAAAGCTTCAGTTTGGAGCACCTGGAGCCGTCCGGGAGCCCCAGTTCTTGCGAAAGGGCCCCTTTTTCCAAAGAGTCTGAGTGCTCCCGAGAAATGGCAGGAAGTGGGGCTGTAATCTCTGCTTTTATCCACTCCATTTTGAGTGGGCATGCTGGGCTTTCCAAGCGGGGTCTGTGACAGCAGTGATTAAGAGCATCTGTGTGTATGAGCTGAATGCCAGCTTGGATTATGGGGTGTCATGGCGGGTTTCTCTGTCCACCAGAGGCCAATAGTCATCAGTACGTGTAGAACACGTGTTTGTTTTTGAGTTTTTGTTCAGTCTTTGCTGTGATATTTATGGTTTTGTTTGTTGATTTGTTTATTTTTATTTTTGCTGTTGTTTCCTGAGGTGTTGAGGTATAGATTAAAACATTTAAATAAAATAATAAATCTTCATTCATTTAACTGTGTTTTACATGATAAAGTATTACTTAATACAATAAAAATACAACACTCCTCCCGGTTTTGTATTGTATTTTGACCTGGTAGTCTGTGTGTGTTTGTTTGTGTTTCAGTTTTCTCCTAGTGTTCAGCTGTCTGGTGCTTTCTGTTTTCTCCACCATCCCAGACCATCAAACATTTGCCAACGAGGGGCTCTTCATCCTGGTAAGGGGTTAAAATGACACAAACTATACCTTAAACAGTAACAACACTAATCACTTTAGGGAAATTATATCATAAGAATGCTGATTGGTTCATGACACCACAAGAGCACAGTCCCAAACCCTTCACTAGCAGCTTTCCTTAGCGTTAACATCAAATGCAGCAGACAGGGGAAAGGTAAAGCCTGTGCTTTTAAAAATCTCTTAAAAAACATTTGTCACTGTAAAAAATCCACTATAATCAAATATTAGCAATTTAGATGTTAAATGGCCAGGCTTTTTTGTACCTAGATGGTATAATTCCAACATCTACCAGCAGGGCCAGAAGCAGCCACTTTGCATGTTTATTTATTAAATATTTTGGCTAATTTCATATAACTATCAGCTACCAACTAAAGTGTAGTACTCTCAGATCCATTTAACCCATTTTATCATATCTAAATACTGAAATACACTGAAAAGTGCGTAGTTCACCCAAAAATGACATTTCTGTCTTCTCTTGTATGATGCATTTCTTTTATTTTTCTTAAGAAGATATTTAGAAGAATTTGGGCAACCAAACAGTTGACTTTAATAATTAACTTCCATTGTATGGAAAAAATAAATACTGGGTAAATTCAATGGCTACCGGTTTTGAATGACATGAGGGTGAGTAAATGATGACAGAATTTTCATTTTTGGGTGAACTAATCCTTTAGCAATGCAAGTGTAACAAATATTGCATTTATATATAATAAATGCAATAATCACTAAAGTAGACATGAAAAATTGTTTCTTTTTTTCTTAATTACTGAATGAATCTACCTCTTTGATCATCTCCAGACAGGTTTAAGTCTGATACATTGTTTCATATCTATTGAATTGCATTCAAATGAATCCACTGACTCTCTCTTACCTGTAGAGCAAATGGTTTGACTTCATTCCTTTGTATTATATCCAAAATTGTAGTTTAAAGAAAATTGACAGGCGTGGACTGTCTGATCTGTCTAAGTACCTTCACTAAACAGCATCCACATTGTCTGTGCGTCTCTAAATACATTCATAAAAGCACATCATCTGAATAATTAATCGCACAGGGCTTTCTCTGTGGCTGTTAGTCCATCCAATTGCAGTCCGTATATCTTTTTTTGAGGTGTGTCTTCAAAAAAGGTGAATTGGATCTTTTTTTCTGTTTGCCAGCTTTATGGATCAAATGTGCCATGCATGCAAGTCTGTTTTGCTGTCTATTGTTACTAAGAAGTTTATTTTATTAGTCCAGCCGGGAATTGTTCTGAAATCATTCGTAAGCATAAACGTGTACATATGCAGTAGAAAGTTTTGTAGCTACAAATGATTATTAATTCATTATAAGGCTTTTTGCTAAAGCATGTTCTGTGTGCCGTCCATCTTGAGGGATTGCGAACTTTATTTAGTATGATAAACTATTATCAGTGTTCTGTATACGGCTCCATTATAACACATGAGGGGAGCGTTTGCTCACTTTATAACTGCAAGGAAAGACATTTTGCAAATGATTAGGCCTTATTTTCATTACCGTTTTAACAGCATCTCAGGCCGGATTCATTTCTCATCTGATTGGCACACGGTAAGCATTCTTGTACTGTCTCATGTCTCCCTGTGGCTGTGTTAAGTGTGCATTTTGTTTTCCGGTGGGATCTTTGCTCTGGGAAATGGCAGTGTAAGCACACGGCAGGATTCAGGTGTTGTCGAGTATGCAAGAAGTAGCCGACTCCATCCAATAATCTTAGCTGCAATTCTATAATCACTCATTCAGTATGAAGTGCTTTCCCTCTCACACCGACTTTCTCTCCTAATTTTTTTCCATTTAATGGTCTCCTTCAGGAAAGGACTATGTTGTCTATCATGCAAGTTCTGGTATTGACTTTACTCTGTCTGTAATGTGTTTGTTCACATTGAGAGCGCAGGTGCCACTACAGGATCTGTAATCAATACAAGCATTTAGCGCGGGCCTCTGTGAATCCAAGCTGTCTGTGGCATCTTCAACAGGAAGAGAAGCAGTCATTTGAGTTAGCGTAAATGATAACTCCCATAATCTCTCATGCTTAATGAATTAGAGGTATTTGACCAGTCCAGTACTTTAGTCTTTACTGCCAGGTAGTTTATTTTTATATTTATAGATTACTGGCAGAACATGATCAGTCATCAGTGTTTTTATTGCTATTTTGATATATTTATTACCATATTCAAAGTACAAGACAGACATTATTAAGAGGAATGACTTTGATTTCATGTCGTTTGACTTGCAGGAGTTTGTGATGATCGTGGTTTTTGGGCTGGAGTACTTTGTGAGGATCTGGGCGGCCGGATGCTGCTGTCGGTACAGAGGATGGCAGGGTCGGCTACGGTTCGCCAGAAAGCCCTTCTGCGTCATAGGTAAAGACCTGGAGCCTGAGATCAGAAGCACCATGTGAGGGGGAACAAAAAGTGTTTGTATAAAGATCTATGGCAGAAAACACCATTCACATGTCTAAATTGAGTCAGTCCAATCAGGTTTCTCCTAAATATTCTGTCATCATCTACCCACAGTCATCTTTATCGAGACATACATAGAGCTTTTTTTTACTCTGGAACACAAAAGGAATTATTATTAAAAGGTCAAAGCTTTTTTATGTACACTACTGTTCAGATTTATTCTACTGGTAAGATTGTTTTCATATATGTTGAAAAGCACTCTCATGCTCACCAAAGCTGCATTTATTTGATCAAAAATACAGTTAAACTGTAAAAATATTGAAATATTTTTAAATGTAGTTTATTCATGTGACGGCAAAGCTGAATTTTCAGCATACTCCAGTCTTCAGATGTCATGTGAGCTGCTTAATGTATTTGTGGAAACTTTAAAAAGTATTAAAAAAAAATTCAAAACAGCATTTTTGTAAAGCAGAAATCTTGATCAGACATTATTGTAAGGTCCAATTCTCGCGATTAACAAACCATTAGCTACGACTTTTGCCTCAAGGAACTCCCTCCTAATTTGCTGCTTATTAATAGTTAGTAAGGTAGTTGTTAAGTTTAGGTATTGGGTAGGATTAGGGATAAAGAATATGGTCATGATGAATATGTCATGATGAATTATAAGTAATAAGCAGCCAATATGATTGATTGATATCATGATTGATTGATATAGAATTGGTCTATACTGAAGTGTTACCGAAATTTTTTGTAACTTTGTGAATGTGTTTACTATCGCTTTTTATCAATTTAATGTGTCTCTTTTGTAACATTGTAAATGTCTTAACTATCACTTTTGATCAATTTATGATGTCCTTGCTGAATAAAAGTATTCCTTTCTTTTAAGGAAGAAAAATGTTACTGACCCCACACTTTTGAACAGTAGTGTGTATAGATATCAATGTACAATAGGCTGAGATTTTAACCCATTGCACAATTAACATAAATGACATCAGTAGATGTCTTTCAAAAAGAAATGGCTTTTTTTTAAGTGGTGCCCCTTAAAAAAAAGATTGTTTGTTACCCCATATTAGTGAAATAAGATGCATTTAAATATTTTTTAAATATATACATTTAAATATCCTATTTTCTTTGTTTCTCTTCTTCTGTTTTTTGTTCTTGTCATCTATGTTTTTTCATTTTGTAGACTTCATTGTCTTTGTGGCGTCGCTGGCAGTGATAGCAGCGGGCACACAGGGAAACATCTTCGCCACATCTGCTCTGCGCAGCATGCGTTTTCTGCAGATCTTGCGCATGGTGCGCATGGACCGCCGGGGTGGAACCTGGAAGCTGCTGGGCTCTGTGGTGTACGCTCACAGCAAGGTGATGCCACACATGCTAATCCATCACAGGATGATTCAATATAATGTCATAGTGACATTTGTTTAAACCATGATTTAACTTATAAAACACATACATAATCCAATACAATACAAAGTTCTCCAATTAAGTGTTATAAAATCTTCTGAAATAGTCTTTTTATAGCTTTCCATTGTCCACTTTTTGTTTTTTAACTTCCCTCTCTGTTTCAGGAGCTGATCACAGCCTGGTACATTGGCTTCCTGATACTGATCTTTGCCTCGTTCTTGGTCTATTTGGCTGAGAAGGAGGATAACCAAGAGTTTTCCACTTATGCTGACTCCCTCTGGTGGGGTACAGTAAGTACTGCCCTCGACTGAACTAATGACCCATGTCGATGCTGTCAGATGTGTTCTCTCAGTCAGTTCCCTGGCTCAGAATAGCTTTGTGGGAATTGATGTTGCAGCTATTTTGTGTGATTTCTACTGGGATTATAATTCTGCCTCTAATAGACTGATAATACCCTGAATCTATTCTGCTGAGTTAGAAATGATTTTTAGAAGCATCACGCCTACATGTACACAGTGGGCCTCAAGTCAGGGGTATTATAGTTTTTCAGAAATGTAAATTTCATATTTTTATTTAGTGATTTTTGCATTTAAGTTCATGTGTTAAATGTTTTTTATGGTTCATGGTCAAAGTTCTAATGTTGTTATTATTGCTGTCTAGTAGAATTTTCATGTTCAATGCAGGCAGGTTGTAAAGGTTTTATAATCTATTAAAAAGCTGTATAAAAGCTGTCGTTTTATTATATTTTAGTTCGTTTTGGAGTCATTCATTTTACATGTATTTTTATTATGTAAGTTTATTCATTTTTATTCATATTAGTTTTATTTCAGTTATACTAAAATATTTAGTATTTTCGTTTTTTGTTACTGCCACTGCCTTAAGCTTTTCTTTTCATATAACCGTTAATTTTTACATAGATTTTGCTAATTGTGTTTTATTTACCTTACAATGCACTTCACACTGATTAACCATTGACATGTTTTGTGATTTAGAAATTAGGTGGAAAAACCATTATTTGTATTGTATGTTATTCATAGCTCCACTGTTTTTCTCAGATCACCCTCACTACGATTGGCTACGGTGACAAGACACCACACACCTGGCAAGGTCGTCTTTTAGCGGCTTGTTTTGCCCTGCTGGGGGTGTCCTTCTTTGCCCTGCCAGCTGTAAGTACTGCCGTCGATTTTTAGGCCGGTGACATTTCTTTTCCCACCGATCTCAAACCATCTAATGGTCCCCTGTCCATTCTGTAAGGGCATCCTGGGTTCAGGTTTTGCTCTGAAAGTGCAGGAGCAGCACCGGCAGAAACACTTTGAGAAGAGGAGGACTCCCGCTGCCAACCTCATACAGGTAACTGCTCAGTCAGCAACACACTTGCCGCGAATACAATCATAATTTCTATTTCCACATCCAAATACGTGCATGTTGTGTGTGTTGTGTACATGTACGTCTGTGTGTGTCATCTTGTGCCGCGCTGTATCACGTTGTCTCCCCAGGCTGCATGGCGTCTCTACTCTACAGATGCTCAGCACTCATATCTCACAGCCACCTGGTATTTCTATGACAGTATGCTGCCGTCCTTCAGGTAAGTATGACTTGTAACGGAGCCCTCTGCGGAGATGCTTATCTGTGCCGTGCAAACTGAACTGGTCTTGTGTCTAACTGATATGACTGACAGGTGGCTTTGCCGTTTCGAGGTCATGATTTCAAAACGAAGGGGTTCAAAATATCTCATATATAGCATTAGTCAAACTGATTTATAATTTTTAATAATTTATCATTTTTTTATGATTAATAATGATTTATAATTTTATACTGAATTTATAGAGTTTCTGAGAAAACAATATTTTATTGATGATAAACACACCGTCAATGAATCCTCCCTGCACACGCACACAGTGTTATTATGAAATCCCTTTGACTTTAATTAAAAGTGGTACTTTGACCCAGAAATCATGATTTAATTGATAGTTTTGCAGTTCCTTTTATCATTTTGCTTTATTCATCAGCAACATTAATTTTTGCATGTACTGAAAGCAAAGATTATGACATGAGTTTTCATAAGTTACGTGAGATTTAATTTTGGTCCCAGTTAATGTGGGATGAAAAATGTGGAGAAATAGAAATTGTAACCAGCATTTTATACTTTCTCTGAAAACAAGTCTTATATCTTAATTTGTTTTAGAGATTTATACATATTTGTGACCCTGGACCACAAAACCAGTCATAAGTAGTACAGGTATATTTGTAGCAATAGCCAAAAAAACATTGTATGGGTCAAAATTATCGATTTTTCTTTTATGCCAAAAATCATTAGGATATTAAGTAAAGATCATGTTCCATGAAGATATTTTGTAAATTTCCTACCGTAAATATATCAAAACTTAATTTTTGATTAGTAGTATGCATTGCTAAGAACATCATTTGGACAACTTTAAAGGCGATTTTCTCAGTATGTAGATTTTTTTTTTTGCATTTTGCATTCCAAAATTTTTTTTCTTTCCAGATTTTCTCAATTTTTGAGAAAATGACCCTTATGACTGGTTTTGTGGTCCAGTGTCACATTTGTAGACATAACACTAATTAAACAATAAGAAGTAATTCTACAGTGCATAAAGATCATCCAATGTCAAATATTTTTGAAACTAACACATTTTTTCACAATTTGACAATGTTTTGGTTCAATAATTGGTATTCAATATATGATTTAATTCCTTTTGTAAAGCATCTCAGTGCTCCACATTTTTGGATTGTTCATAATGTATTTCTATTTTTCCCTTAATAATATTTATCCCACATGCATTCTTCTTTGTATGACTTAATCGGACTAATTATCATTCATTTAAAATGACAGGGAAGTTTGTATTTCTGTTTAACATTGCTTAGACGTAAAATCTAAATGTTTTTTAAACTGAATTGCCCCTGTCTTTTTAAAGTGTTTTGATGGTTAATTTGCCATTTTGTTTTTAGTCTTTTGTTTGTTTGGCTTCTGTTTTCTTTTCTTTTCTTTTTTGTTTTGTTTTGTTTCTTTATCATGTTTTATTATTTTTATTTTTTGCTTGTGGGTCAGAGAACTGACGTTACTGTTCAGTCACCTCCAACGGCAGCGTAGCACCAAGAAGGTCCTTCACAACTCCTACCACACCTTGCTGTCGGGGCTCCGGCCGTATAGCTCCCCCTACCTGTCTGGGGACAGGTACGACACTGTCCAGTTGAACTCTCTTCCTAGAGGACACTAACTCTTCCCTGCAATTTACAGTAATACAATTAAATTCACATACAGTACTAGCATACCATAGTGTAGTCTCAGGTCATTACTTAAAGCATTCGTTAATATGTAAGTTGTTTACAGGAAGTTCAACGCCTGACACTCCAATAAGCTGCGGTTAATGCGGCTGCTGTAGTTTTACTTGTTGTGTTTTCTGTGTGCCTTTCTGTGTTTGCTTGTCTTGTTTTTTGTGCTGATACTAATACACATCTATACTGGGACATTGAAAGATTTATCAGATATGTGATGAAGTTGTACAATTTGATTTATGGTAGATTGTTTTAAATTTTGAGGGTAAAAAGTTAAATAGTATTTAATTATAACTGAAAATCTCCATGGTTGATCACATATCTGATGCTGGTCTTTGTGTGTGTGTGTGTGTGTGTGTGTGTGTATATGTGTTCACGTTAATTCCTGCACACATTTGTGTGTGAGCATTATCACTTTACCCTTTGACCTTTCAGTGTGTCTCACAACCCATCTTCATACCCCTTCGTTCAACTTCTCCATTCTCCTCCTCTCCTCCTCATCTCTCTGCCATCACTCCATCCATTCACATTTTCAGGAGGACAGACGTTCCATGCAGGTTTGTGGTAGACTTTTGAGAGGACTGTATTTCGCCCAATGGGAAGTGTCGTTGGCCATGCTGTGTTTACAGTTTGAGGCGCTTTTTGTTTAGAGTGACGATGATACAAATTAACTGGGTCTAAGATGCAACGATGGTCCGGCTGCATTCAGATGCATTGAAATCTAATCGAATAACCTCACATGCCAGTATCTGCATGCCACGCCATCCCTGCCTGCCTCGACTTTCTCACTCTACTTTTCATTAATTACCTTTCACCCCTATAAGTTGCACATGTTGCAGCCTTTTCAACCGATCTTGGGGCAGTTTTTCATTTCAGTTGAAAAAAAAAAAAAAAAAGGCAGATATGTGCTGAAAGGCTGCAAGTGCTGATCCTGAATCCTGAATGTGTGTGAGCTCACCGACCCTTTCTCAAGGAACACTTATTTCTCCACTTATTACTGAGTTACACTTTGTTTTGAAGTGCATGTTACGTGCTTGATGTTGCTCCAAACCTGTGTTATTTTCATTCATCTGTGGAACACAGAAAGAGATATTAAGCAATATTTACAATAAGAGTAAATGGGGGCTGGAGCTGTCAAGAAAACAAAATGAAAGCACTATAACAGTGGTTCATACAACTTATGTGCCATATTCCAAGTCTTCTGAAAATGTAAGTCATTATGAGATTCGAATATATAGATGAAAAGAAATATTTAAGTAGTTAGCGGCTTAAATTTTGGCCTGTACCTCACACAAAGTTGTATATTATTTTTTGAAATATAGCATATATTAGGCTACTTTTATGCAATTTTTTAATGTGTTTTGTCATTTTTAGAGCTTAACCGCCCAGCCCTGTTGAAAAAACAGCATATAGGTATGTTTTGAACCATGGCTGCTGGTTTGAGCTGGTTTAAGCTGGTCCTTAGCTGGTCATGTGCTGGTTTAAGCTGGTCATGTGCTGGTCCTGAGCAGGAGCTAGTTGCTTAGGACCATCTTAAACCAGCTCAAACCAGCAGCCATGGTTCAAAACATACCTATCCGGCATATGCTGGATTTTTCAACAGGGAGTCCACATTGACTTTCATTGTATAGGAAAAAGCAGCAAGGAAATTTATCAAAACATCTCCTTTTGTGTTCCACAGAAGAAAGAAAGTCATACTATATTTGAAATTAAGAGGAATGAATTTGCGTTTTTGGATGAATTATTCATTTCAATTTAAAATCTGAATTTAAGTTTTTATGTTAAGCTAAACTAACAGAGAGAGATTAATCCATTTCCGCTTACAAGAACATCATCTACTTGGGTTGTATTGCATACTTGCATATGAAACGTAAACATTTGCCCTGCAATCTCTTGCAAATGCACACTAAAAACAAGTGTAACACCCGGCACAGCTGACTAACCCTCACGACCCCTCACAAATCCCTCCCTCTGCCTTGTGTGTCTCTTCAGTCAGCTCATATCTAAAAAGAGGGGTTTCTTCCGGATTCATACTGGCAGTAAGCAGAGGTATCCATGTGTGATGTGCACACTGGGCACGATCCGTCTCACCCCTGATGCCTGAAACTCTCTGAGCCTTACTGATCCAGTGCAGCTCGACCCATTCTGGGAGATTCATAATGCCTTGTGTGAAGAGAAATTCATAGTCATCGTGACTGGATTACATTCCTCGTAAACTGTGAAAGACAAAGGCTGCACTAGCTCAATAATCTCAGTAATCTGCCCTTTAATCTGTGAGCGGCTGACCAGAGAGCAGAGTACTGTATATCTCTGCTGAATGCACACAGATGAGGCCTGCATGAGCTCACAAAGCAAAGATAAACCATGCGGTCGGGTGTAATTAAAAACCTGAATAACTTTTCTTCATGGTTTATTTCGATATGCATGTCACTTTTACTTAACGAGGCTTCATCACTAATGGCATTTGGATGCAGGAATATCAAAAGTTCTTGAGACAGAGCTGTTAAACATTTTGTAGGAGAGGTCAGCATGTACGAGTCATGCTTAGACTGAGATCTTTATATATTTTAATGTGTTTAAGCATGTGTTTGTATGCTAAAAGTAATCTTATGTAGATCTGTGGGTTGCTAAATTCTGCTCTTGACAAAGAAAGTACAGTGTGCATGAGGTTTGTGACCTCTATGTGCATGAGATTGAAACAATATTTTAATTCAAGTCTTTTCACACTTGAAATAATTAACCCTGGGTCATTCTAAACCCTTGGTTATGTTGCTTCATGTTTCACAATGCTCTTAATTTACCTGGGGTTAACAATTAATCATGGGTATTTATAAAAAGAGGTTTCACACTGTACATTCCTCAACCCTGTAATGTGTTTAAGCATGTGTTTGTATGCTAAAAGTAATCTTATGTAGATTTGTGGGTTGCTAAATTCTGCTCTTGACAAAGAAAGTACAGTGTGCATGAGGTTTGTGACCTCTATGTGCATGAGATTGAAACAATATTTTAATTCAAGTCTTTTCACACTTGAAATAATTAACCCTGGGTCATTCTAAACCCTTGGTTATGTTGCTTCATGTTTCACAATGCTCATAATTTACCTGGGGTTAACAATTAATCATGGGTATTTATAAAAAGAGGTTTCACACTGTACATTCCTCAACCCTGGGATAACGTTTTAATTATTTTGCTGTGTCTGTGTCATTTATTAAACGAACAACGCAGCACGTGACCTGTTTACGTAAATGCTCTAGAATTGCACATCCTCATTCAATAGGCAGATTACTATCAATTTTTATTCAGAATGCACCTTTCGAACTATAAAGGTAAGAATAGAATAGTCTCTTGTTCACTCCAATTCACGCGTTTTCCGTCACCATTCAATATTTTCCCCTCAAATTCTGGGACGACTGTTTATACAACGCACAATATTTCCATGACTGTCCAAAGCACATGAAAATGAGGCACGTGATTGGCTGTCATAACATTCGAACACCGAATCATTTCACACTGCATGTTTGCTAAACCTGCTCCAGAGCAGGGGTTCATACGGGTAAAAGTGGTGCCCGACACCACTTCTAAATTTCAAGTGTGAAACATTAAAAGTGGGTTTAGAATGACAATATTGCAGGGGTTAAGCGGCTTGTGAAAAGCTGAAATGATGACTAGGACTGTAGAAAATCTTATTTTCTAGCATTTTCATCAATTATTTGAATTTTTTTGAAATGTCATTATTTTCAATAAAGTTATGGGTTTAGTTTGGTTAACAAAATGTTTCAGCTAGAAATACCTACTTCAGCATGCTTGTGCTTGGTTCCATGGATTCAAAGAGTGCTCTTGCATTTCTACCGTTGCTCCTTTTGATGGCATGCTACAGGTTAATATACCATCACCCCTCATTCAGCTCAAGACATTAAGCTCAATATCTGCTATGCTTTCTTAACTTTTTAAATAATAATACAAATAAACATTTTCATGCATTCTAAAAGTTTGTTCAGTTGAGGAAGTAACAAGCTAGTGTGATACTAGATCCCTTTATTGAAAGTGATGCACTGCAAAAATCATTAATTTTGTCTTGAAAATATGTTTGAAACCAGAGAAAACTAAATGGAGTAAGAAAAAATTCAGAGATCTTGAAAATCTTGTTTTAAAGATGATTATTTTTTTAGTGGAAAAAAAAGACAGTACTTATAGAAAATTGTTTTTGTAGTGTTTTCCAGTTAGCACAAGCTGTCCTGACAATATTTAAATGTTAGGATATTGTCTAAAACAGGGGTGGCCTAACTCGGTCCTGGAGGGCCGGTGTCCTGCAGAGTTTAGCTCCAACTTGCCTCAACACACCTGCTAGTAAGTTTCTAGAATGCCTATAAGAGCTTGATTAGTTGGTTCAGGCGTGTTTAATTGGGGTTGGAGCTAAACTCTGCAGGACACCGGCCCTCCAGGACCGAGGTCTAAAATGTAGGTAAATCTGGACTTCTTTTTCTTGTAAACCATGAAATTATGTGACGCTCACACAGGGCAACATGCCTTCGATTAGCCATTTTCCTTCAATGTGGTGTCAACATTACCATGGAAATTAAACTAATCACCTGTTGATAGATCTGTCTGTTTTCTAACCCTTTTGTCTGTTTGTCTTCATTGAAATGTATTCTTACCTAAGCAAACATAGTCTCTGAAAAAAATGTTTTACATTATGGAACATGTTGGGAAAAGATGAATGTCCTTGTTTGTCACCAAATCAAATCATTCCTCTAATTTTCTTGCCAGTGGGAAGATGGGCTTCCGTGACCGCATTAGGATGAACAATTCACGCTCCTCTCAGGCTATCCGGAGCAAGGCTTCTCCTTTACCCCCAGGTAATGTTCGGCGTTCCCCCAGCACGGAGAACGTTCCTGAAGCCACCAGCCCCGGCAAGGTCCAGAAGAGTTGGAGCTTCAATGATCGGACTCGATTCCGTACCTCTCTCCGCCTAAAACCACGCCCCGCTGCAGATGGTAGCTATCTCTGTCCACATGTTTAACTTTATACAAATACATATTTACATACATAAACTACTGTTCAAACGTTCAAGGTCGGAAAGATTTTTCAACGTTGTTTCAAAGTCTTTTATGCTCACCAAGACTGCATTTAATTGATCAAAAATACAGTAAAAACTGCAACATTGTGGAAATATTATTGCAATTTAAAATAACTGTATTCAGTTTTAATATATTTAAAAATGCTATTTATTCCTTTAATGGGAAAGTTCATTTTTAGCAGCCATTACTCTAGTCTTTAGTGTCACATGATCCTATGGAGTTGGTTCTCAAAAACATTTCTTAATGTTATCAATGTTTAAAACAGTTGTGCTGTATTTTTGTGGAAAACATGATACATTTTTTCAACATTCTTTAATTAATAGAATGTTCAAAAGAACATAATTTATTTGCCATATAATTTTGACTTTTAACGAGTCTTTGAGCTAAATATAAGTATAAATTTCTTTTTTTTTTTAAATCATACTGACTTTTAAACTGTAGTGTACGTTTTGCTCTTCTCATTACGGACTGATCTCTCATAGTGGAGGGAGTAGGAGAGGAGCACACAGAGGACAAATCTTACTGTGATGTCGCCATGGAGGATGTGATACCAGCAGTAAAGACCCTTATTCGTGCTGTTAGGTGAGTCAGGGGTTGAAAACACCACCACATAGCTCTGCAGAGTCCTATAGTTCACTTAATGACCAAGTATTCTTAGATAATGTCACCATGCATGCCATTCAGTTTGAATGAACAGTTGGTCTTTTGCAAAAGGGACCTTAGTATAGAATCTGCTCCGTCAGCCATGACCTTTTCACGGTGCGATTACGTCAGTTGACCATTATGGAGACAAAGCGGGGTTAGACTCATAGAGGGCATGGCAACCTTCGGTTGTGGTTCCTACTTCTTGCTTAAACAAGCAGAAAGTAATCGAAGATGTTCTAAAAATATTGTAAAGTTCTTCCTGAGAAGCGAGTGGCCTCTCTATGATTGGTCAGTGCAGCACAAGCTCCTAGTTCAGTGAGTACAGGATGTTATGGGTGATTCTTCAGTTAGGGGGACATTGTTGTCCACATGGATGAATTTAAAGAAACATTCTTTAAAAAGTCATTCTGTTTTGAAAATGGAAATAGCTTAGAGCATTTTTGTCTAATTTTTAAGGGTATTGAAATATTTATTTAGACAGCAGCTATTTGCACTAAGTGTAAATAGATAGCAATGGTTTCTATTTACACTAAGTGAAAATAGCAGTATTTTTTTAGCGATATGCTATTTAAACTAAGTGCAAATAGCTAGATTTTATTTACACTGTTAAAATAGCAGGATTTCCTGCGATTTATACTACTTGCAAATAGTGACAATTACCTGCACCTCAGTATTGTAGTACATTATAAAACAGTATGCAATAATAACGTATTGAGTGTAAATTATCATTTCAATTCAAATTATTAAATGGATGCCACCTTGTTGGGACAATAAAGCCCTCCCTACGCCTACCCTAACCCTACCCGATACTCTACTTTCAACTTTTTGATTACTTCCTTCATTTTTATTGAAAATAAATGCCTCTCCGATGTGATATGAAATTTGAAAGGGAGGAAAAAAGGTTCGGCAAAAGGCGGGTTCGAACCCTGGTTGGTCACATCAAAAAGACTGCAGTACGCACTTTACCATCTTCACCACAAGAGTTGACATTTAATAGCTGTATTTTGTAGTGTTGTAGACACTGTGAATTACCTTAATTTTCCTATTAACATGTTTATTAGCATGAAAAGGAAGTTGCAATCATCTTTTCACCCCTGTTGTGTCGTTTATCCGAGTGAAATGACTTCTTGAATGAGAAAAACAACATTCCATGTAAAGCATTGTCATTACATGTCATCAGCATCACAAGTATAGTAACATATTATGCCAAAATTCAGTTATAGGTTCAGGCCGTTATCAGATCTTTATAACAGGACATGTGATAAATGTTTTAACAACAACAAAAAAAACAGTTTAAAGAAGTTTCATTTTTCAGGATTTCGAGGAGTCAAAAACGTGCATATATTTGAAGGATCACCCATATGTAGAAATGCATAAGTCTCATATTTTCATCTTACTTCACCATACTGCACCTGTGAATGTCACACTTTCTGAGAACAATCTCATCTTCTAGCCTTTTGTCCTGACCAGTATACCATGGGTGATTAGGTCGCATTGCCCAAACAGATTCTCAAAGCAGAGCTCCAGGTGTGTACATCCTCACAGGTGCATCATTTCTTGTTATCTGGGCAAGAAGATTCTGTGTTTTACATAAGAGCCCTCGATAAGATTGATGTCCTTAAGGAAGGGGTACATTTTAGCTTCACCACAGTGCTGAGGTTTCACTTTTGTGGAAGGCCCACAGTTTATCAATGTTCTGCTGCACAAATGTATACAGTGTACTATTCAGGCTTAGGACAGAAGAACGCAGAATGCTCTAAAACCAGAATTCCCTCAAATAAACTAAACAAAAGTTACTTTCTGCACAGTTTATAGTGTACTAATTATTAAAATTGAATATTTTATTTTATTTTATGTAATTTATTTTCCTGGTTTTGGGTGAGCACACCTCGTTCAAATGATTGCCATGAATTAGGTCTGCTTGATCACAAAAAAGATTTTCTATTCTCAAAATATTTCATTTAAAGGTGCCTGTGTGTTTGAATGTTATTTTGCATTTATCCCTACCTCCGATAAATTATGAAGGCTGATATTTGTTCACGCAGCTATTCTTAGAGATTCCATCTCAAATGCTTCTGTGGACTGGGGTATTCTAAAGCTGACCATATAATTGATACACCCATACAGTGCATTGCCATCAAGTGAGCAAGTCAGCATTTTAAGGAAACCCTTGGAGGATGGAAATAAATGGGATTTCTTTTCCATTCCCTCTCTCCTTCTCTTTTTCCTTACCCTCTCTTTTATCCACACCTGAGACCCGCCCTGGCAAAATATGCAGCTACCTGCAAAATTAAAAGATGAAAAAAATACATATACAGACAGCAAAAAGCCTAAACTCTAGAGTCATCAAGAAACTTGGGGGAGGTTGACGTGTGCTGTGGACCAGCTGTGGACTTCTTCTGAGATCCGACTGAAACTGCACCATCACCCGGGCAGAGATGCACAGCTCAACATTTGCTGTTGCACACGCAAGCTGTTCCTGCGAAACAGTGGCTCTTTTTTTTTTTTTTAAATAGTCCTCCTCAGTATGTAGAATTAACCAGCACTAGAAGAATTCTTTCCAAGCTCGGTAACCCCCCCGGTTGCTAATGAATCTGGAGGATGAGGAAGAATGGTTCTCCTGTATGACATCTCCTATTCTCCATAACTGAAGCTTATCCCAACATAACATGGCTCTTTACTAAAGACAGGATATCCTCTTTGCTTTGATGGATAACCATAGTGAGTGAGATTAGAAAATCACCGGAGTATGACAGTTTGAGTGGATCTATTTGCCCATGTTCTGTTTTCTGTTGAGCCAGCAGGGCTTGATAGTGCACTGTGACAATAATAAGAAAGATCAGTGCTGATTTAGAGAGGGCTAACCTGTCTTTGACTAACAACTGGGAAAAGAAAAACACTTTAGGAGAAAAATTAAGCACTGTGGTGGTCAAGGGCATCTCTGCTCATACTCGGATGCAAACAATGATGTCTAGTACATTTTCAGCTGCTTGTGCACTTAAAAAAATTATACTCATTTTTTTAAAGGTAAGGGGTTGCAAACAATTTATTTTAGCTACATTTAATAAAAAAGTTTTTTTAATTAGTCAACTAAATTTGTTTATTTAAATGTAGCTAAAATAAATTGATTGCAACCACTTACCTTAAAAATCAATGAATAATTTTTTTCAGTGTGCCTACAAACAGTCTCAGAGATTTACTGAATTATCATAAGGGTGCATATATATATATATTTTTTTTTGTCCTGTAGGAAAATGTTTTGTTCTTGAATCTATGACACCACCGATGCCACTGTCCTGATGAATTGTAAAGAGAAGTCTTGGGTCATGACAATTTCCACTCCTCACATCACAAAAAAACCTCGGTCTATTATATTGGAAATATTTGGAATTTGTGTTTGATTGGTGTTTAAAGCTATTTATTGTAAATAAGCATTTTAGGAATATTTTGGTGACTTTTCAAAGAGTGTCTTTTACCAAAAAATATACAATAATACATGTCCACTGCAGGAGACATCACAACTATTGTGCATAGGTTTTGACCTTTAAATGAGACACTACAACATATGAGAAGATTAATTTAAAGAAAAACATTCATTTTTGTATTACATGTTGCCTAATAATTGGACAGTATGTTTTAAATGTTAAAAAGTGTGTAATAAAACAGAAAATTAGTGTTTGTACAAAACAGTTTGTTATATTTTAAACCTGACACTTTTAGGATATCAAAGTTTTAGGGGAGAGAGTAAAAAATAAAATTAGCTTAAATTGATTTGTGAAAAAGCATAATTTGAAAATAATAATAATAAAAATCAATAACTGTACATTTGTCTTTTTTCTTCATTTTCTAAATAGTTGTCTTGATTGTCCTCTAGAGAGTACATACACACAATAAGGCATGAATCAGTTTTTTAAGATTGTTGTTTTAAGAAATTCCCATTTTTTTCCCTGTGTTCCTAGGAGGTTACATTACACAATACACACGCACACGCTTTCCCTCTGTGTAAAGAGGGTGTCATCTTCAGAATAATTACCAGCCGTGAGGTGGGGGATGTATTCTCTCTTCTCTCTGTGTGCTGACTGTTTATGAGTCACTCATGTAATTGATAAGGCCTCTTTCTGTAATTAATCTTGTTTCACTTCTCGTTTCACAGCTGTTTGCAGTATTCCTGTTTTATCTTTTCCTGTAATGCCATGGAGGCTTCTACGTCATTCTGCCTAGATTCCAGGTCATTCTAATGTGCTTTTGTGTCTCACGTGAATGTAGGATTCTTAAATTCCTGGTGGCCAAGAGGAAGTTTAAAGAAACCCTGCGGCCATATGATGTGAAAGATGTGATTGAGCAATATTCAGCTGGACACCTCGATATGCTGGGCAGAATCAAAAGCCTGCAGACAAGGTTTGATCAGTAGAAATAAAATTTAGACAAGCCATCATTCCTACCATCAGCTTTTACGCCTAACACAAAAGCATTTCCTAATAAGTGTCATTTAATTTTTTGTTTTTGTTTTGCTTTTAAGGGTGGATCAGATCATAGGCCGAGGTACCATTCCATCAGATAAAAAAGTGAGGCCTGAAAAAGGGGAGAAAACTCCTCCTGAACTGGAACAGATGGACGAATTAAGCATGATGGGGCGCGTGGTGAAAGTGGAGAAGCAGGTAATCTATGAATATTCATATCTATCTGTCTGTCTGTCTAATATTATGCAAAGCTGAATTTTCAGCATCATGACTCCAGTCTTCAGTGTCACATGATCCTTCAGAAATTATTCTAATATGCTGATTTGCTGCTCCAGAAATATTTCTTATTATCAATGTTGTAAACTGTTTTGCTCTGTGATATATTATATTATATTTTATTTTGTTTATTTTGTACACCATGATACTTTAAAATTATTTAAATAGCAAATTTAAAAACAGTTTTTTAATAGAAATCTTCTGTGTATTATAACTGATTTTACTGTCATTTTTATATATTCTTAAATAATAAAAGTATGAATAAAAATCCTTAAATAATGAAAGTATTAATAAAAAAATCATACTGACTCCAGACTTTTAAATTGTAGTGTATTTAAATAAATACAGGTAAATGAATTTCAGTTCATTTTAATTTCAATTGAGATTCAACTACCTATGACTACCAAATCTTGTTTTGCATCTAATCAAAAAAGTTTTTAGAGGCTATTTATTATTAATTTTATAAGGTATCTTTAGTATGTCAGTGTTAGTTAGCTTTCACTTGTTATGGCAGTAATTCATCACCTGTTTATATTGCAGCCCATTGTGTTTCACATAATAGAGTTGTGGTTTTGAAAACTGCTGATATTTAATAATATTCCAAACTAATTTTCCTGAACATTATCGGATCATCATAAAATAACACTAGATCTTGTTGTAGCTTGACTACAATCTCTTTTTTTCCCCATTCTCAGGTGCAGTCAATCGAAAACAAGCTGGACCTGCTCCTAAACTTCTACTCCCAGTGCCTGAAAAAGGGCTCGTCCCACTTCACCCTGTCGTCCCTGCTGGAACCCGACTTGACCTCTGACTACCACAGTCCCACCGATCAACGTGACCTGTTCCCCTCTGCAAACACCCTTAATATCTCCCACTCAGACAGTGGCAACATGGAATGACCCCAGAGACACCAGGCAGCAGTCCCCCTCTGACTGTAGCATCAGGGCAACTCATCCAAAGGCTAAATACCTCCTTAAATTAACCTAGCACAGTTCCTCTAAACAACTGCTGTATCCTTGCATGGGTTCATCCTTTGCACAGTGGATGGTGGCTTCTGGCCAACCTTTCTAGACTTTGCCTTGCAAACTATGCCCTGATATTTCGCAATATGTCCAGTTTTTATTTGTAACAGTCTTCCTTCTTTTTACTTTATTTCAACTGATTCAGGAAAGTTTTAGATAAATATTCTTACATGGATGAAGATATTATTGAGGTTTTGTTGAACATTTGGACTTCTTCCAGTAGATGGCAGTGTTTTATCTGAAGTGGTCTTCAACCGTCACTTTTTATCAGTCTTCCAAAATATGTGGGGATGAATCTCTTGACTGCTACAAAACTGTCCCCTTTACATTTCATTGATGGTATTTCTTTCTGGAAGTCTCTGTGCCAATATCGTTTCTTGGTTTTGTTGAGTTTTTGATAACCAGTAGGCCCCCAGAGCAATTATATTTTTCTGTCTTACTTTTTTTCTAAGAAATCAGGGCATTGTGAACTGAATTTGAATTTCGGACTCTCCTTCTCGGCCTTGGCCTTGCACTTTGGCCTGATGCAATAGACTCCTTGTGCCACCAGAAGTCGCTGAGCTTCTAATGAATGTACTGCATCCAGTACTTTTCCTTTATTTATCACTGACGTCCTTTGAGAAAACGGCATCACAGATTGCTATAAAGAACAACATGATAGACTGATGGACAGTATTTCCACCAAAGCCTCATCTCCTGTCATTTTGTTCTTGCATGGTTCCTCTTGCTACTTCAGGAAGGAAGGAACTTCAAAATGTGAGACCCTCAGGTTTCCTTCGCACATCTCTTTGGCTTATTGGGTCCCTCTCTTCTGCGATAGCACCCTGCCACTGCATCATCTCTCAGAAGCCCACCGTGCAAAAAATAAGAAAATCAAATAAATAAATAAAAATATTCTTTGATGAAATAGCCAGCATTAAAGTGCATGTTGATAGTTTGAATAGTTCAGGCAAGTTTGTTTTAATTTAGTGGGGTTAGTTATAGAGGCTATTCATATGCTCTTCTCTCTGATCCTCAGCCTCTTTGCCTTGCAGCCCATCTCTTCATTCAGCATGTGCATCAGTCTAACTGCAAACAAACAAGAGGGTCAAAAGTAGTCTATATCTTCTCCCCAAATGAGACTCTCAATTAGTTGAGATTTAAAGGGATATTTTACTCAAAAATGGTAATTTATGTCCTTCCAAACCTGTATGATGGACATTTTTCACATTTCTACACTGTTAAAGAAATCAGTAAAAATATGGCACAATGTTATACAGGTGTTTTACCCGTAGTTTGAATTTTGCACTACATTGCATTGTGTTTTAGACGTAATGTAAATGTCTGGACAATTACCAAAACATTTTCCTTTTCTTTTTTTATATAGTGTAGGGTTCTCCAAAAGCAGAAGTATTCATAGTTGTAGAAGCTTCTATTTAGTGGTGAATGGAAACAACAACAAATATCATTTTTGCATTCCCATTTCCCTAATAGCATAAGAAAAACTCCATGATAGTTTTTCTGACTTTCCAAAACAGAAAAAAAAAATATTAAGAGATTGATTATGTTGATTGATTAGCTGTGGAAATGTATCATCACAGTCTGTGAAAATGGTCCATTTTCTTTCATCTGTGGAACACAAAAGATATTTTAGAAAATGTCTCTGTGGCCCATACAATGTCAATGGGGTCCAAAACAGCATATCAGACCCTATAGACCTTAATCAGGTTAGACGCCATATTAAAGGATAGTTAATAAAAATTACCCCATGATATACTCACCCTCAAGCTATCCAAGGTGTATATGACTTTCTTCTTTCAGACGAATACAATCTGAGTTATATTAATAAAAGGCCTGGCTCTTCCAAGCTTCACAATGGCAGTGAATGGTGGTCGAGATTTTGAAGGCCAAAAAAGTGCATCCATCCATCATAAAAAGTGCTCCACACAGCTCCGGGGGGTTAATAAAGCACAGAAGAGAGTGCAAAACAAAACATGGTCACAAATTATAAGTACAAAACAAAGATTTCTATAGAAAAATTATGGATTTTGATATAAGTCAAGAGAAGACTGGGTTTCCTTTGCTGTAAACAAAACTTATCATGAGACTAGTATATTCTCACTGGAGCTTACACTACAACTACGTTATCCGCAGGAACACCACTCTTTCATGAATGCGCAGCAGAAGCTACAAATTAATGCCATTATAAAGCTTGGAAGAGCCAGGACATTTTTAATATAATTCTGATTATGTTTGTCTTAAAGAAGAAAGTCATATCCATCAGAAAATCAACACCTACAATGGCTTGAAGGTGAGTAAATCATAGGGTAATTTTAATTTTGGGTGAGCTATCTCTTTAAATTTAAAACAGTTGAAAATGAGACTGTGAGGACCAGACTTGCAGTCTTCACAATGGTCCTAGATCATGTAATTTTCACAACTCGCAACTTTCAAAACTGTTTTATGGTGTTTTTGTCTTCTAAAAGTTTTTTTTTTTCAGAAAGATGTTTCATCAGCTGAACAATCGGTATGTTGTTAAACAACAGTACAATCCATTGAACACACTGTACTTCCATCCCTCAAGACTCGTTTTCATTCCTGTCAAAAATTAAATACAGTGCTACCCTGACTAAGAACTATTAAAGCCATACACATTTAAAACAGCATGAGTAAATGATGGAATAATTGTCATTTTTGGGTGAACTATCCCTTTAACTCTACGATGTTTCACCAGGTTATGACCTCACAGTGAATGCTTTGTTTTGTTACATTCATCATCCCTTAAAGATCAGTAGGTCAGAGATCAATCCGGCATGAAGAAATACTTAACATACATTATTTTTCTTGTCCGATTATTCAAGAACAAAAAAGATTCTCATAGTGTCTCACACGTGACTTTAACCTCAGCCATGTACAGACTCGCCACTATTTTTGAAGAATTGCATAAACTGGGAGCACTGAGACTAATCCGAGTCATTGAGATGAGCATTGATGCATGATCTCAACATTAATATCTATGCATGCAGTTATGGGACTGGTTCCAGCTTTTTATGACATGCAGTTCAGGTAACGGACAGCATGGAGGAGATTGTAGGGAATACAGCACTCCTCTGCCTTACTGACATAGCAAGAGCACACTGACCATCTGTTTACGGTACAACGGTGGACCTAAGAGATCGTTTAGGCCACTTGTCATGGCATTCATTCATCATTCTAATGGACAGAACTGGAGTACACAATTCAAGCTGAATTTTCTATATTTACTTTTCTCTTGCACCTTCACAGATTCCAATATATGTGTTTTGAAAATCTCATTCTTCTTTCACCACATTTGTTTCTACTGGACTGTATTTGAAAACAAACACTTGTTTTCAGAAGTTCTTGTTTCCTGAACACACACACTCTAACTTTTCTGTCCCTTTAAACAGAACTCTGAACCTTCAGGCATTACGTAATACTTTTTTTCCTCATTGATTGGTAACTGCTAATGTGAGAGGCAACTTGATCTATAATATGTATGTTTAAATCTGACATGATTGTAAAAAATGAATAAATCCAGATTTTGTTTATGAAAATCAGGTGTAACGGATCTCTGAAAGTAATTTACAGTAATTTAATGCTCTTCTGTATACATTTTTAGTTTGGGGAGAGTAAAAATAATACTGTTAAACATATAACTAAACTGTAAATACACTTTTCATAGAATAGTGTAAATTCATAGAAATTTCAATCCTACTAAACTGTGCATCATTGCTGAATAAAAGTGATTTCTTAAAAAAAAAAAAAAACCTTACTGACCCCAAACTTCTTCATTTTAGTGAAATGAAGACCAAGATATTACATTCTCTGTGTATAATTCAAATTTATAGAATGCATTTAAGATAAAATACAACAATTATAAAAATGAACGAAATTAAATCTAATTTTTTTAATGTAATTAAATCTAATTAACAATAAAATGTAATGTTTTCCCATACAAAAATCCTGCAGAGGGTCTAGATGTGTCAGTTAAAACACTGAAGTTTTAATCTAAACAGGATTTGTAGAAAAGATCAACTGCACTAATCTAACAGAGATGAATACAAGAGGGGAGTGGCTCTCCGCCAAAAATATATATCCTATTTTGTTTGGATAACAGTAGCCGGTTCAAATTTTGCATATTGAGTTGTATTGTTTTGTCTGCATGTTCTAAACCCACGGGTATTTTATTACATTTAATAAAAGAGTCGCCGTGGCTTTCCCAATAGCTACAACTACCCATACATACAGTACATATCCAAATACATTTCGAGAGGATATACGGACATGACCATGGAGAGCCGATCCACTGGAGGGCGATGCACTGGAGAGCCGATCCACTGGAGAACCAATCCACTGGAGGGCCGATTCCACTGGAGGGCCGATCCACTGGAGGGCGATACACTGGAGAGCCGATCCACTGGAGGCCGATCCACTGGAGAGCCGATCCACTGGAGGGCGATCCACTGGGAGGGCCGATTCCACTGGAGGGCCGATCCACTGGAGGGCGATACACTGGAGAGCCGATCCACTGGCCACTGGAGGGCGATACACTGGAGGGCGATACACTGGAGGCCGATCCACTGGAGGCCGATGCACTGGAGAGCCGATCCACTGGAGAACCGATCCACTGGAGAACCGATCCACTGGAGAACCGATGCACTGGAGAGCCGATCCACTGGAGAGCCGATCCACTGGAGGGCGATACACTTTCAATCTGATTTGAACGCCACGTTCTCCTGTGACGTAATCCTCTCCGTTTCAGTGTATGGCAGACAGGCCCTTATCTAGAGGTCTCTGTAAATAAAGACATTTATACGGTGTATTCAGAACTAACAGTCGTGTTGATATGTAGGGATCGATGATCGCTGACCGTTAAGTGTTTCAGAGATCCTCTCGTGGGAATGTCCTCGGGTGATAGGATTTGGGGTGAGTACTGAGTGATGTGGACCGTGTTTAGTTGGATCTCCTCACACTTTCTCCGTTTACGAATCTCGTGAGCTCATCAGCGGTCCTGCTTCTGTATTTCTGTGTGTATCCACAATCGACGGCGAGCGAAGTCAAGTCATTTGTTATGCGGCGGAAGTTGTTGTTCCTTCGTTTTTATATCAAACACTACATTTATGGTGAATTAACGGTAGGTGTTTTTCAGTAACGTTAGACCGTTCTCAAACCCCCGTGAGATGTAAACACTGCTTTGATTTAAGCGTTTAATCCAATAGTTTATTATTTAAATGACATTACGTTTTAAGTAGCTTTAACGTAGTTTGCTACTTTTGTCAGTAACTTCATGTGTGGCTTCACTAACGTTAGTTTAATCGCTTTACTACGGAGTTTCCTCCTCGGGGTTTTTAGCTTCTCTGCTAACGTAGTTTCCACTATAGTAGAAAAGTAATACCTGTTTTATTACTCTGTTTTCTTTAACATTTTATTTGTGTTTTTATTCATCACATAAATAGCCCAGATAATGAGATTATGGCCGTCTAGATCAGAAGTTGCCTTCAAATAGCCTGTCAGGGTGGTGATACACGGGGCAGCTTATTGAGCACTTTCCCATTGAGAATGGGTAACACATTTCTATCTGAATCATTTAGATCGGTGGTGGGCCCTGTGTCTGGTTGGCCGTTGATAGCAACATTGCTCAAAAAGTTGACCCGCGTGTCTCATTAACCTCACAGTGGCTACGTTTTCATGCAACCAAATCCATTTGTAATCGTATTGACGGCTCAATCGGACTGAAAACCCTTCACGTAAACACCTTAATCGATCTGATTGAGCTCGATCGGATGGAAGGGGGTGGTTTATACTTTTACTAATACGATTGAGAGTGCATGTAAACACTCGATCGGATTGAACCCCGAAACTGAAAGAACTGCGCATGTGCAATGACGCAGAAATAGCGTAATGACGTATGACGCGCAGAACGAGCGCTTCTTCCTCTTGAGTGTTGAATAAATGCGTGTCCTGTCCTTATAAAACTCGGCAACTGTGAAGTGGAGCTGGACAACCTCCCACCAGTCCTTGTTTATGATTCTCATCCACAGCCAACCCGTTTTGGGCGCGGGGAGGGGCATTTTTACTGTTTGATAAATATGAGCAGCACGACACAGCTGTTTATATGTATATTTATCCATAAATTAATAAATATTAATTCTGCTCTTAAAAACAAATAAATAAACCGTGTAGTGGAGTGGTTATTATGTGTAAACAGTGAGAAACTCTATATTTGTGCAGTGTGCGCATGTCAAAAAAAATTAACACTACATTCCGATTCATCAATCGGAAGGAATTGAGTCCAATTGAACCAAAAATTGTGCATGTAAACGTGGCCAGTGTGTGTTTAGTGTTTATATGACGTTCGGTGTATTCATTTTATGTTTCACGTGTGTCTTTGTAGGTACTTTGGTTGCTTTACTGCTCTGAGGAATGAAACTTTACGCTATGAACCGGCAGTAAACGTCAGTTGTGCTACTACATAAACGCATGTGCACCAGAGCGATGGAGAGTGACTGTAGGATCCCTATGGCATGTCTGAGACCCCGGATCCTGGCCCTGCATGCCTTATTCTGGGGCTTAGTGTCTCTTAGGTGAGAAAAAAATACTTTATATATATATATATATATGTGTATATACAGATTCCCGTAAGTGATCTTCTAATGCAGTGTAATGTGAAACTAAGCTTTGATCATGCTCATTTATTCCAAGTTTAAACTTTTTTTTTTTTCCTAGAGTGTTTGGAGCAGCTCTTCTTAGCGATGAGAAGGCAGCAGGTACTTACAAAAATCAGGATTTCATTAAAGATTGTTCTTCTAAAGTGTACCAGGTTCATATACTTGTAATTGTCCTTATGTTTTTATTTTGTAGTTACGGTGACAAAGGCAGTGACAGCACCATGTTGGCAGCTGGAGGAGTTTGTGGTGGCTAAAGAGTGCAGTGCATGCGAAGGTTTGCAATTGGTGAGGGTATACACACACACACACACACACACACACACACACACACACAATTGCTCAAAAGCAGGGCTCCAGACTGCGACCATTTTTTCTGCTTGTGCGACTAAATTTTGTATGCGGTCGCACTGGCACGACCACCGCATTGTTCAACTCATAAGCTCTGCCATTTCTGTTGCATATGAGAAACATCAAGCGGCAAATGAAACTGAAAGCATAACAAAACCGCGCTACTCGTTTGAGCTGTGCAGCGCTTGGAGTGTAGGGCCTGGTTTATACTCGCCATGTCAGCACGAGTGTGAAGGTGCGCACAGCAAAAATGACGCCAATATTGAGGAAACGATGGATAGGTTTTCAAGCTAAAGAAAAGGACCGCTTCTTAAACCAGAGAAGGTGAACATGCTGGTATTCTTCTGGGGGAAAAAAAAAACTTGCAAGCACTGCCACCGACAGCAAGTTTAGTTTTGCTTTTCTTTTTGCTTTAATTTTGAAAAGCTTATCTCTGCTGTTTACCTCACGTTATGCTATGGAAGCTCTTTTTTATTAATTTTTTTTATTTGATTCCTCAGTGTTTGCTAAACGTTTTTGTTAAAGGGGTCATATGATGCAATTTCAATTTTTACTTTCTCTTTGGAGTGTTACAAGCTCTTGGTGCATAAAATAGATAGATCTGTAAAGTTGCAAAGACTAAAGTCTCAAATCCAAAGAGATATTCTTTATAAAAGTTAAGAGTAAACCACGCCTACCTAAAACGGCTTGTTCTCACATGCCCCCACATGTCTTCGTCACTGTGTGGGAAGATTTGCATAACGCCGCCCAAATGTTCATGCAAAGAAAGAAAGCATAACTTTTATTCTCGCTGTAGTATTGTTGCTGCCGCCATGTCGAGAAGACGCATTTGTGTTCTGTGTGTTTCGTTGTGAAAGCGAAACTACTCTGTTTGGCCTTCCTTTGGAGTGTTACAAGCTCTTGGTGCATAAAATAGATAGATCTGTAAAGTTGCAAAGACTAAAGTCTCAAATCCAAAGAGATATTCTTTATAAAAGTTAAGAGTAAACCACGCCTACCTAAAACGGCTTGTTCTCACATGCCCCCACATGTCTTCGTCACTGTGTGGGAAGATTTGCATAACGCCGCCCAAATGTTCATGCAAAGAAAGAAAGCATAACTTTTATTCTCGCTGTAGTATTGTTGCTGCCGCCATGTCGAGAAGACGCATTTGTGTTCTGTGTGTTTCGTTGTGAAAGCGAAACTACTCTGTTTGGCCTTCCAAAAGAGTTTGAGTAAATATATCAACTTCGCGCTGTGGATCACCGGATCGGCTTTCACCCTGGACAGCCCAGGGTCATCACTTGTGGTTGCCGCAAGCCCGCCCGCAGCGCCGTTCTCAAGCCCACCCGCCTCCGCTCACTCTAGCCCGCCGTGTGAAACAAATTTGTTTGGCCTTCCAAAAGAATTAGTGGCAGTTTGGCGTCAATTGCTTGAATGCAACAACAAAATACACCGTCAAACTCACTTCAGCCTATATATAAAACATAGAAATTCTATTAACAAAACAAATAAAAATACACCATGCTATAGGGCAGGCTATGCCTAATATAAAATAACAAATAACTTACATAAAGTTTAAATATAAGAAACGTTTAAAAAAAAAACTTCCAAAATCACTTTAGATGAACGGTAAAAGTCAACAGGCTTTTCAAAATCCAAAATCTTGCCAAACAGGCGCTTTTGCATCTCGTTTCGAAACTAAATCATCCGCCATCGTCTTGTCTGTCTCACCTCACTCTTCTTGTCAGTCAGCTCGACTCGCTCTCCTCACTGGAGAAATGAAATCTGATCTGTGATGCGACTGTCGTTCGGCACGCTCCATTGAGCAGCCGCGTTCAGTTTTTAATTGTAGTGTCTGTTCTTTTACTGAACGAAATTATTTTTATTACTATAAAAAATCAAAACGACGGTAGGGGTCGGTGCCGCAGTGGGCAAGTGACATAACCGGTGTTGCGGCTTAACACCGGTATCACCGTCAGCACCGTCTAGCGACACGCCTAATTTACAACACTGTTCCAGAACAGTTCAACCCAAATATTGAGATGTGTGCAGCACATTTTATGGAGGACTGTTTCCTGATCCTGGGAGAGTAGACTACAATGCCGGCTGTTCTGACTCACAGACTAAGTACGTTTTAGGGCTGTGCAATATATAGAAATATCGCAAATGTACATATCGCAATATGCATATCGCTACGGCTTACAATATTTGGGGCCATGAACAAAAGAGAGAGAGAAAATCACTCACTGCTCTTACCTAAATAACTTTTGGAGCTTAAATAAGAATCAAGTGCATATTGAATTCATAGAGTAAATACTAAGCAGTGTTGTATTTTTCCTTTTTATTATTCAGTTCCTAAACTCATGTTAAAATTATTACACTAATGTTAAAATGACATTTTTATGTAATGCTCACTAGTAAAACACTACCGTTCACTTTCAGAAGATGTTGTGGGGTGCTTTCTTCTCACAAAAAGTGAAACATGTATGCTAGTTATATTAGAAAACGGAATCAGAATGAGCTTTATTCACCACTTAAGTGTGCGCAAACACAAGGAATATGTTGTGATTTTACAGGAGCTCTTGATACATACATGCATACAAATAACCATATATACTGTATATAGGGCCTTTCGCACCGCTTTAGTTCCAGAACTAAATGTACAGTACTAAAGTACTGGGACGATTTTGCACGAACTATTTCCCAGTACCATTTAAAGAGTTGCATTCGCACCGACAGTGTGTACTAGGAAGTGATGTAAGCTGGTCGACAGCGACGTCATTTGTGTGTGGCGTTCAACAACAGAAACAAAGAAGAACAACATTAACAACAGGAGGATGGAGGACGCTGTGATCGGAGCTGTGTTTTGTTGTGTCTCGCGGGGTTCACAATAATGGACATGGAAAGGCTACGTATACGTAAAGCGATTGAAAGAACGGAAAGGAGGACTAAGAATCTCCAATGACAACTGGCAGTGCTACATTTGCTACAAGTGCCTGCACTTCAGCGTCCATCCATCTATCGCTGTCCTCCATACTTGCGAAATAAGTTGACACCATGTTTACAGTATGTTTACACAGCGTTTTAAATCATGGCCAATCAATGTCTACTTATGTCACGATTAGTACCAGTTGTGCTGGTTAGACCCTGCTCCTGATTAGAAGCTAATTTGGTTCTCGAAAAAGGCAGTTCGGTACTAAAATCGCACCCAGTTCCGGCAGTGCGAAAACGCCAAAAAGTGGGTAGTTCCATAATTAGTTCTGGTACTATGAAAAGGTTCCCATGGTGCGAAAGGCCCTAATGACACAAGATAGTTATAGAAGTTCACAGCACTGACTCAGCAACAGCTGAGTAAAACTGTTTCATCTGAGCATGTGGCACTTTAAGCATTATCATATCGCATATCGCATTTTTCTTCAATATCGCACAGCCCTAGTACGTTTTCATTTTAAGGATTTGCCACTGATGATTCAAACGCGAGTTTTGAGCAGTGTAGAGTAGCGCTTGTTTGTAATTTCTCCGATCACAAATGCAGACATGGTTTTATGTTTACGCGGCGTGATATGCAACGCGAAAAAAAGACAGTATAAGTCATTATAATCCATAATTATGTCCCCACTGGATGCAACACATGCCTTGTTTATAATGGGTTTTAATGTTTTTGTCTCGTCGTTCCGGCCGGGACACGGCATCACAATATGGTAAGGGGCGTAACATTTCCGTCACACACTTGAGGTATTCGCCCAATCACAATGCACTGGATAGCTGGCCAATCAGAGCACACCTCGCTTTTCAGACCGATGAGCTTTGTAAAAATCAATGCGTTTCAGAAAGGCGGGGCATAGAGGAGAAACAATAATGTACAGTATGTGGAAAATAATGTTGTTGTTTTTTTACCTTAAACCGCATAAACACATTTCATTACACCAAATACACAAAATAATGTTATTTTTAGCAACATCATATGACCCCTTTAATATATGTTTTGTAAGCTAGTTTGTCATTGTATCTTACTGTTTTATTGTTGTTGTGCTTTTTAATTAAGAATAACACCGAATCCATCTTTTGTTTTAGTCTTAAAAAGTGAAATATGTACAGGGTTGGGAAGGTTACTTTTCAAATGTATTTCATTACAGATTAGTGTATCAGCTGGACGTAAACGGCGTATGCTGTTCTGTGTCACATGGATAAGCTGTTTTCATTCAGATCAAATCACAACAACGTAGGAAACAGATCCAGCATGACGCAGCTGACACAGAACAGCATACGTTGTTTACATCCAGCTGATACTCTCCAAAATGGCGCTACAGGGTGATGCGGAGGAGACGAATTGTTGAATAAAGTCTTTTTTTCTTTTCTTTTTTTTCTTTTGTGCACAAAAAGTATTCTCATAGCTTCATAAAATTATGGTTGAACCCCTGACGTCAAATGGATTATTTTACCAATCTCCTTGCTACATCTCTGGACTTGGGAACATTTCAGTTGCGTTGCTGTCTATGCAGGGTCAGACAGCTCTCAGATTCCATCAAAAATATCTTAATTTGTGTTCCGAAGATGAGCGAAGGTCTTACAGGTTTGAAAGGACATGAGGGTGAGTAATTAATTAATGACAGAATTTTAAATTTTGGGTGAACTATCCCTTTAATGTTTTAAATATAACATTTTGAACATAGAAATAAAAAATTATGGCGGAAAAGAATATATTTTTAAATATGAAACTAAAACCGCCAGTGGTGGCAAATCACTTTCGTAATGAAAGAGTCATGGAATCATTCGATTTGTTCAAAAGGACCGATTCATTCAGGAATACTATCCACCCTATCTGCCCTAAATAGTATTGAAAATTACTAATGACACACAGAATTTAGGATGGATAGTATGCACATTGGGACGCAGGCAGTGTTTTTATGAATGTAATTGAATCATTCTCTCAGCTGATTCGTTCAAAACGCGGCTTCCTTCAGGAACCAAATGTTGCTCGCAGATGCACAACTCTTCTGATGTGGATTTATTTTAAAGGCAGTGGTTATTTGCATTAAGTGCAAATAGCCATAAGTTCTATTTACACCATGTAGGAAAAAAGTAGTATTTTCTTTACAACATGTGGTAGTAATTAGATTCTATTAATAATTATTGCAAACAGTGGCAGATGTACAATGGGAAAAGGGAGTAGAACGGGAGTTGAATGAGTTCGGCATAAGGCGGATTCAAACTCGGGTCAATCGCATCAAATCTTATCACCACGTGTCTCACATAAGTGTCTTTTAAATGGTCAATAGCAACCAGAGTTGCTCTTAGTGTAAATAGACTCCCCAAACCTGAATATGTATAGATGTAAGCAAATCAGACAATTATCTTTTCTTGTAAAACGTGACAAGATCGCAAGTTCGAAAGTGAAAGCATCCGAAGAACGGCAAGAGGAACTCCCGTTCACAAAATTCTAATCATAAATAGCCTACTGAAGAAAAAGAAAAGGTTGAATGTTAACCACTTTCGTTTCCATATAACTATAAACTATGATAAAAGTTAATCAGCATGCATTGATTAATCCCATGTTGTAGCAAAAAATAAATAAAAATTGCGACCAAATCATGTGCTCGAGCAACCAGTGGGAAGAATGAGTTTGGAGCCCTGAAAAGTTTTTTTTTTTAATGTTTTTAATAAAAAAAGGTATTGTATTCTAACCGAGGCCACATTGATTTATTTACAATATTACAATTTAAAATAGCTGTTTTCTATTTTAATATATTTTAAAGTGTCATTTATTGCTGTGATGGCAAAGCTGAATTTTCAGCAGCCATTACTCCAGTCTTCAGTGTCACATGATCCACATGACGTCACATGATATTATTAGTGTTGAGAACAGTTATGCTGCTTAAGAACGGCATTTATTTAAAATATAAATATTTTGTAACATTCTTGAACTCTTCAATGCATAAATTATGTACACACACACAGCAGTAGAGCATTTCATTTTTGTGAATTAATTTAAAAGTTTCCTCTGCTTACCTGCTGTCATTTTTACAGAAAACTATACCAGCCTGCAGCCAAACAGGATTTGTAGAAAAGATCAACTGCACTAAATCTAACAGAGATGAATACAAGAGGTGAGTGGCTCTCCACCAAAAATATATATCCTATTTTGTTTGGATAACAGTAGCCGGTTCTCCAACCATATACATTTATGCAAATTTTGCATATTGAGCATATTAATTTTTGTTTTGTTTGCATGTTCTAAACCCACGGATAATTTATTACATTTAATAAAAGAGTCACCATGGCTTTCCCAATAGCTACGACTTAAATGTATGTTTTGTGCTACTATGCCCAAAAGTGATTTTGTTCTCTGTGGTGGAGACACTTCGCTTAGTTTTTGCAACATTCCACTTCTTTCCATGCAAATTAAGTTCACAGTTGGAAAGCAAAATAGCAAATGTTTTTCTGGCTTACAATATTATTAATCCAGCCAGCTAAAAATCATACTAATTTACTTCACTCTTTCTCTTTGTTTTCAATTCAGCTGTCGCTCTACCAAAATGGAGGAGCATCTCTTTTGGAAATTTGAGGGCGCAATGCTGGCTCTCACTGTTGTCTTTGCAATACTGGTGGTCGCTAGACAACTCTCACTTGACCGCCAAGCCTCAGACAAGGTTCGGCGACAGATAGAGTCTATTTAGTAGACCGGACTGTACTAAAAGTTAATGGGCCTGTGGCCTGGTGTTATAAACTCTCAGCAAAAGGCATAACCCCACAGTTCATGGAGGCTTCCAGACATTATCACTGGTTTCATCTTACTGGATGCACAATGTGCTCTTACTCCCCAGACTGACATTACTTGTGGATGCTGCTTCTGTGAAGGATTTAACTAACTAGATGTGAATCTCAAGATCATCCCATCAAATCAGCAAACATTATGCAAGACAGGAGTCTAGTCCCTATTTTGTAACAGAAGATGTACAGATCTGTGTATACCTGTTCTTTTTAAAATGCTGTGAAGGTGATGTGAGTAGAACAAAATATGGGTGTGTGTTGCATGTTTTCAATAATCCAAAAGCACATCAAGTATTTTCTCAAGCCGAGAATGAACTATATGGTCAAAGTCTTGAAAGAATATACGATTTTGTGTTTCATCACAATGGGTTTATGTTAGTCAGGGTGAGTTTCAGTGAATATCAAAGTTTTGGGGTTTGTTCATTTGGCTTCATTCATTTTGGAACACGCCACCATTCATGAAATCACAGATGTTTTTTTCCAGACTTTCTCCAAACTGACACTCGTCCATCCATTAACATCGGCATGTTTCTTCCAGGAACATTATCAGTAATTTAATTAATTTTATATGTGCAGTTGCTGTTTGTTAAATCCTTATTTTCAGTATATACTTTTAATAGTGTTTTTGACACTTTCTTTAGAGACTTGTAGGTGCTCTTTATACCGCCAAGCCTCAGACAAGGTTCGGCGACAGATAGAGTCTATTTAGTAGACCGGACTGTACTAAAAGTTAATGGGCCTGTGGCCTGGTGTTATAAACTCTCAGCAAAAGGCATAACCCCAGTTCATGGAGGCTTCCAGACATTATCACTGGTTTCATCTTACTGGATGCACAATGTGCTCTTACTCCCCAGACTGACATTACTTGTGGATGCTGCTTCTGTGAAGGATTTAACTAACTAGATGTGAATCTCAAGATCATCCCATCAAATCAGCAAACATTATGCAAGACAGGAGTCTAGTCCCTATTTTGTAACAGAAGATGTACAGATCTGTGTATACCTGTTCTTTTTAAAATGCTGTGAAGGTGATGTGAGTAGAACAAAATATGGGTGTGTGTTGCATGTTTTCAATAATCCAAAAGCACATCAAGTATTTTCTCAAGCCGAGAATGAACTATATGGTCAAAGTCTTGAAAGAATATACGATTTTGTGTTTCATCACAATGGGTTTATGTTAGTCAGGGTGAGTTTCAGTGAATATCAAAGTTTTGGGGTTTGTTCATTTGGCTTCATTCATTTTGGAACACGCCACCATTCATGAAATCACAGATGTTTTTTTCCAGACTTTCTCCAAACTGACACACTCGTCCATCCATTAACATCGGCATGTTTCTTCCAGGAACATTATCAGTAATTTAATTAATTTTATATGTGCAGTTGCTGTTTGTTAAATCCTTATTTTCAGTATATACTTTTAATAGTGTTTTTGACACTTTCTTTAGAGACTTGTAGGTGCTCTTTATTAAAGTTTTAGTTTTTTTCTTTTTTCCATTTATGGCGTTTACTTTGACTCTTTGCCCTACAAAGAAATCTTTTATATAAAATTGTGAACAAACATCTTGGTTCATAATGTCATTCTTAAAAATACCAGCTCTGTACTCATATCTGACTGATATATGCAAGACTGCATTGTAGTGTATGTTAAAGCTGCTTGATTTGAAATGAAGAGTATGAGATGTATTGAAATCAACCCACCATTTTATTTTATTATTTTTTTGTTTCTTTATTTTGCAACTTTCAAGCACTAAACAGCAAAATTAAATATTGGATCTGCATCTCGTTTGTTGAAGGTGATATTTTGTGCCATCATCTTCAGAAAGACTTTACTCTCCTGGTTTTGGGTACAGAGGTACATTTCTAACTTTTCCCCATAAGTTTATTTACATTATGATTGGTTTGACATGATAATGCCTTTTTATTAAGGCTGATTGGTGGTTGTTTTTTTTACTCAAGTTAAAAAGGATTGAACTTTGATTGAACTTTGTCCCATAACTGATTTTAATTATCTACTTAAAATGTAAAAGGTGTATTTTTATGAAAGATGAGTGACATTTCCTGTCCTCTGTTGATAATGAACTGAGGAATAAATGGGAAAAAGGAATTGTCTGCCCTAGTTTGTCTGGTGTCGTGTGATTCTGTCATGATGGAAAATGATGTATTGTGTGTTTGAAAGTAAAAAAAAAAAAGAAGAGGTCACAAACTCCATAAAAAGAAATGAGTGCACTTTGATCCTTTTGGACAGGAGCAGATGTGGCCATGCTGAGAACGTGTCGTCGCAGAACAGAACTTTGCTGTGTTACACTGTGGAGAGGAACAAAATGGCAAATGGTAAGAAATATTTCTCAACTCCACCTGTTTTTGCTCAAGTGTACACACTGACTTGAACCCAGAGTTTCCTACCCTGGGTTTTAAAAACCCGAGGGACTTGGAATTCTCATTAAAATAATGACCATTAAGATGTGTCACAACACAAGTAACAACTAAGAAAATATTAGTCTGCCTCTCAGAAAGTACTTAAAGAATTTGTGGAACTTCTGCTACAAGCCATTGTTTTACTTTTTTTGTTTATTTCATGTGGTCTTCCTTCTTAAAGGTATAGTTTGAAAATAATTTGTATTTATTCACCCTCAAGTTGTTCCAAACGTGTATGAATGCATTTCTTCTGTTGAATACAAAAGATGATATTTTGAATAATGTTTCTAACTCAACAGCCATTGACATCCATACACTAAAAAATGCTGGGTTAAATACAACCCAGTGTTGGGTAAAATGGGGACAAACCCTTCTAACTTTTCCCCATAAGTTTATTTACATTATGATTGGTTTGACATGATAATGCCTTTTTATTAAGGCTGATTGGTGGTTGTTCTTTTTACTCAAGTTAAAAAGGATTGAACTTTGATTGAACTTTGTCCCATAACTGATTTTAATTATCTACTTAAAATGTAAAAGGTGTATTTTTATGAAAGATGAGTGACATTTCCTGTCCTCTGTTGATAATGAACTGAGGAATAAATGGGAAAAAGGAATTGTCTGCCCTAGTTTGTCTGGTGTCGTGTGATTCTGTCATGATGGAAAATGATGTATTGTGTGTTTGAAAGTAAAAAAAAAAAAAGAAGAGGTCACAAACTCCATAAAAAGAAATGAGTGCACTTTGATCCTTTTGGACAGGAGCAGATGTGGCCATGCTGAGAACGTGTCGTCGCAGAACAGAACTTTGCTGTGTTACACTGTGGAGAGGAACAAAATGGCAAATGGTAAGAAATATTTCTCAACTCCACCTGTTTTTGCTCAAGTGTACACACTGACTTGAACCCAGAGTTTCCTACCCTGGGTTTTAAAAACCCGAGGGACTTGGAATTCTCATTAAAATAATGACCATTAAGATGTGTCACAACACAAGTAACAACTAAGAAAATATTAGTCTGCCTCTCAGAAAGTACTTAAAGAATTTGTGGAACTTCTGCTACAAGCCATTGTTTTACTTTTTTTGTTTATTTCATGTGGTCTTCCTTCTTAAAGGTATAGTTTGAAAATAATTTGTATTTATTCACCCTCAAGTTGTTCCAAACGTGTATGAATGCATTTCTTCTGTTGAATACAAAAGATGATATTTTGAATAATGTTTCTAACTCAACAGCCATTGACATCCATACACTAAAAAATGCTGGGTTAAATACAACCCAGTGCAAGTAACAACTAAGAAAATATTAGTCTGCCTCTCAGAAAGTACTTAAAGAATTTGCGGAACTTCTGCTACAAGCCATTGTTTTACTTTTTTTGTTTATTTCATGTGGTCTTCCTTCTTAAAGGTATAGTTGACCTAAAAATGAAAATAATTTGTATTTATTCACCCTCAAGTTGTTCCAAACGTGTATGAATGCATTTCTTCTGTTGAATACAAAAGATGATATTTTGAATAATGTTTCTAACTCAACAGCCATTGACATCCATACACTAAAAAATGCTGGGTTAAATACAACCCAGTGTTGGGTAAAATGGGGACAAACCCAGCAATTGGGCTGTTTTGACCCAGCGGTTGGGTTAAATGTTTAACCCAACCTTCTGGGTAGTTACCCAACCGCTGGGTCAAAACAACCCAATTGCTGGGTTTGTCCCTGCACTGGGTTGTATTTAACCCAGCATTTTTTAGAGTGTAGTATTTCTTTTCCATAAGTCTGTGGCTACCAGCAATGTTTGTGTATACAAACATCGTTAAGAACCTCATTCAGAACATGCATGAAACAACTTGAGGGAGAATAAATAATAACACGTTATTGTTTAATTGAACTATCCCTTTAAATCCAAAATTTTGTATGAGTTATGTTACTTTCATGCAGAACATACACAACAGTCGTGTTTGTCACAGTACCAGAATGGTTATCCTCCTCCTTTTGAGACGTCTGCATACGCCTGGAAGACGGTTGAACTTTCTCTTCAAAACGACCTGTCTTTGAAGATTTGCGTTATATTCTGTCACAGCTCTTGTCTGAAATAAACAGGAAGTTTTCCGATTATCCAACGACCTGCGGTCCAAATTGCCTGCGCGCAGTAGCCTATTTCCACTCACCGCTTCTGGCGCGTCGTCAGTGAACGGTCCGGTCGGTTCGTAGTCTGGCGGTCTTGAATCCACGCCGCTGATTTTAGAATAAATGTATACAGCACAGTGAAGCGCTACGAGAAGTACAGATAAATTTGACATTGTATTTTTTAATTATAGTCACGTAGGAGTGCTTCTAGTCGCGAGGGGTCCGGCACGAGTTTTCACGCAAAGTCTTGTGGGATTTAAGGTCTTACCTGCTTCTACGTCACGCTGAGGTCGCCGTGATTTTGCCAAGTAAGACATGTTCCTGGATCAACACAACTGTCCAAATATATAGACTTAACCCAATCCCTACCCCTAAACCTAACCCTACCCATAATTTATTCCTAAAAACAGTGTGAAATGATAGCTGATTAACAAGGGTGTAGAAGCACCTAACCCTGATTGTAAGCCTAAAACAGATATTTCCTGAAAAGTTATCCCTCAATTCTGACTGGTTGATGGGAGTGTTGTTCCAGTTGATCCAGGAACATGTTGTACTTGGTGAAAGCACGGTCACCGTCACATTGATCACCCCTGCTGAAAGAGCTGATGATGAGATTGTCGAGGATTTATCACGGCCATTATATGTAGATTTCCCTTCCCTCTGAGACATTTTCTTCAGTTCTTATAATAGTGATTGGTGTCCACATCATTTCCTGTGGACAGATCTCACAGCAGCCTAATCCTATTTGTTTCAAAGAGGATTTAAGAAACAGAATGAGTCTAGATCTAGGACCAGGCTTTTCATCCAGGGATCTGCTTGCATTATGTAATGTAGGCTAGTTATTCTTAATTATGGCTATTGTAAAGTGTTTCTGAGAAAATGTATAGCTTTGTTTAAAAATATGTAAAGTAGGCTATTCATTATTTTATACGTATATTTCAGCAGCGTTTTCAAGCAACGTTTCTCTAACCACTAACCACAAAAGTTATCTTACAAGTTTTGCGCTAAACAGACGCTCGCTAAGTCTTGTTTGCCTGAGACTGAGAGGATAAAGGTTAACCACAGCAACTGTACGATCTCTAGCGATTTCCGATGAGTATCGGACTGTCACTGCATTAGATATAGGCTATCACAAATATAATAACAAACCTCTGACGCTTTTAAAGATTAAGATGACCGCTAACTTCGCCAAAGGCGTCAGAAGACCATTTTGGTAGATTGCGCACCGAAAAATCGTTGACATCATTTCCATCACAGTTAATTAAATCTCAGCCTTTTGTTATTATGAGATTCAATAGAAACCAATGATTGATGATTTTAGCTGTTGATGATGACACTTGTTGCCATCATTGATCGCACCCATTAGGCTAGCTGTAATGACTCACTTCAGACCATATTCTAACAGTTTTTACGGTTTTATTAAACAGTTACATTATAAACTCAAAGAGAATGTATACATCAATTCATTTAGATTAGACAGTGTTCAGAACGAATGAGCCTTAAAGACGTTTTATTAACTTAAAATCAACACGTTTGATCATATACACATAGACAAGTTTACGAACAAAATAACAGTACTATGAATACATCACCCATGTAATTTCACGCGTTAAATAGATGAGGTGTCCCAAGCATTGCTGTCACGAGTTTCTTAGCACAGTGCCTGAGAGAGAAGAGAGCTGCGCGAGCTCCATCAGTAGCAGCGCAAGAAGAAAGTATTGCAGGCTGTTCCTCGCATGCAATCACACAGTCGCCCGATGCGCGGTCCGTGCTTCATGGCGCAGCGCTCCCCCACATCACACTAAGAAACACGGTGCATCGCATTAGATACTTGTATAGTCACTTCTACTTGACGATGAACGCTATTTCTAAGAAAACATAAAAAATGAACGAGTTTACCCTTGGAATGACACTAGCTTTTTTCTCCACAGATAACCGATTGTCCTGATCTCCGTCCAAAAGTTCATCGAGCGCCTCAGCCTAAACACAATAAACGGAGAGAAAGCATGAATTTCGAAGACAGATAGATTAGAAACGAGAATTTAAAGATTCATTTCTTATATTTATCCAAGTGAAACCTTAGTTAATAACAGCTATTTCTACTATGAAAATCGAAGTTACAGCGAATCTCATGCTTTCATAGTGATGAACATAGCTTCACTTGAAATTTCAGAACCCATTCAAGGTAGAGAACTTAATCCTGATTGTTTTACGCTGCCCCACATACTGTTTTTCAGATGTAGGAAACTTTTTTTGCGTCAACAGGTTGAAAATGTACTTGTTGAGTTATGCCATATGACACTCTCGTTTATTCTCTTACCAGGTCTCTTTTGATGAACTGCTCCTCTTGCGCGCTCAGTCGGTTGTCCAGTGACATCTGACCCCTGCAGACGCAGAGCAGCGAGAGGAACACGCTCAGGTAAACCGCCGCGCGGACGCTGTCCATGGTGCTGAATGCTTTGGCGTCAGTAAGGTAAAACTCAGAATTTAAAATACAAAATCCTTTTTATAACTATTTTCTGTTTTAGCGGTAAGAGCGTTGAAAGTTTTTCTCGGCGCTTGTGCTCTTGTTGCCGCTTTCTATTGCTTCACTGGGTTGCTGGGAAACTTTCTCTATTTATACGATGTTCCTGCTACCTGATGTATTCACGTAACGTCACTGCATCCGTATTCAGTAGGCTGTTTTTTTTAAAGAACCAGCTGGGAGTCGGTTTGAATCAGAGATGATATCGCTTTGACATCCGTGCAGTTTAAATCCGCTGTTTGTCCGCTAAGAAAAATTATTTAATTTAGTTATTGGTATGCAATTGTTTGAAATGACTGGTTGAATGTAATCATGCATCTTGTCCTCTTTACTTAATGAAAAGAACACTGTTTCATTTAAGTACATAATCTTAAAAAAAGGTTCCAATGGTCTTTATTCAAGGGATGAAAGGTTTGATGTAAGATTCTTCATGAATCTAAATGCCAATTAGGACCTTTTTAAAGATCATTTTCAAGAGTGTGAAGTGAATTTAGGTAAATTGAGCAACCTTGTGACATTAAGATGCCCAAAAAGGGTAACAAATGACCTGTAAGATCATGAAGTACGATATGTCTTTATATTCTTTTCTCTCTCTTTAAAACTGCATAACTCCATAAGTGTGTCGTTCATGTATTTAAAAGTCAGTCTTGGCATTTTCTCTGTTTGTTGTTGTATCAAAAGTTCTGTGAACCTTTAGCAACAGTGAGCACAATAGCTAAAGAGTCGACAACAGTAAATGCGTGCTGTAAAAACATGAGCATCAATGAAAGTATTTTTTTTTTAATGAAAGGTTTTATGAATCACCTCTGTGAGTGGGCAGTCAATTCCACTGATGTCTAGAAGGTTACACACCTCTAATTGGCAATGGCAGTTCACCAATATATTCACCATATAATTATCTATAAAAATATAAAAGCCCTTGCCCACATATATATTCACACATAGAATATTATATATGTCCAGGTGTCACATTGGTTTGTGACCATATTTCGTCAGGTGCCATTCTCCTATATACATCTGACCTATATCTCATCTGTCAATGCTCTTCAGAATAAAAATGGATCAATTTTCATCCAACACTGCCTTGTTCTGACCTTTGTATGCCAAGATTAACTTGAAACGTGTCAAATGTTTTGTTTGACAACACAGTTTTTTGTTTTTGAATTGTGGTGCAGTATGTGAGTATTTGGCATCTTAAATGAATGGACAGAATGTTTCTGCAAAAAGTGCTGTGATGAAATGACAGCATAGTTATCCAACATCACAAGTTTAGATATTTAAATGTGATGTCAAAAGAAAAACATTTTACAGATTACATCTCATATGTTATAGTTTTTCTGAATCTGTTATCTCTTAAATTGACTACGTAATTCTTTTATTAAAAGTAGTTTTGCCTTTTGTCCGTTTTTTTATTTTAAATCTCTTTTAAAATAATTACTTGACAAATATGAACTGAAGGATCAAGCATAGCTAATAATTAATTTTTTTTTTTTAATTATCTCACAGTTAATTTCTAAGCATTCTAAGAATTCTCTTAATTCTTACTCATTATTTCACTCTGGATATTTTCCCCATAAGGTCCTGAGCAGACCATGACAGGATAAAGACAGATCTTCGACAATGTCGTACATTCTGATTAGGTGCGGTCAGATGTCTGACATTTTCACCACCTCAGTGTGTCTCATTTCTCTCCTCTGGGGGAGTCACTCATCTTCTCAGCACCTCGTAATTAAAGCTCCGCTCTTCTCATGCCAAAGCTCACATTCTTGTGAAAACGGAAGAGCGGGAGCCATTAAAGGGAAGGTACAAATGTATTTATTTAAGTGTGAACATATAAGGGGCTCATCCATACCAGATCATCAATACATCTACCACTAGTCCATAGGGACTTCATCTTTACGTAGTCAAGAGTTCATGTTAATCAGTTCTGTCACCTTAAAGAAACAGAGAAAAATTGCAGAAAATGTACTCACCCTCAGGGCAAATTTTTCATCAGAACAAATTTGGAGAAAAATAGCATTATTTAATTCACTCACCAATGGATCCTCTGCAATGAATGGGTGCCATCAGAATAAGCGTCCAAACCACTGATAAAAACATTGCAATAATCTACATGTAATTCTTGTGACTCCAATTAACAAGCTTTTTTTAAGAAACAAATCCATTATTAAGGTGTTTTTAACATATTTAATATTGATTTCTCCAGTGAAAAATTCACTGCAGAGGATCCATTGGTGAGCAAGTGCTGTAATGATACATTTCTCCAAAACTGCTCTGATGAAGAAACAAACTCATCTACATCTTGGATGTCCTTATAATTTTTAAGCAAATGTTCGATTTTGGGTGAACTGGTCTTTTAACAGAGCTAGGACTGCTTTAATTTTTAACCTCCCACAGAAATTTATGTATGTAATGCACTGAAATCCATTCACTTGCTCTCTATGTGATGTGATTGTCAGAAAGGTGAAAAATGTATTATTAATATTCAACATTATCATCAGTTTAAAAAGTGTCCAAGTATTAAAAATTGAAAACAGTCCAAGTATCAACATCGGAGTAAAACTGATATTTACTGTAATTAACACAAATTACAGCCGATATTTTAAATATCTGATACTGAGTGGTCCTTCATTGAGAGATGTATATGTGTGTGTGCATGTGTGTTAATGTGTGTGTGCTGACTGTTTGCTCCTTGCATTATTCAGCAGCGCTGGATCTGCCACAGATCCACATCTCTGGATTGTCAGACCATTATTCAACCCTTCACCTGGTTAGCACAGTAACCTTGTGGAGCACACAGAGGAGCCAGGTTTATACAAAATGTATGACGTCCCAAATCAGTCCATGAATGTGAATGCCACTATTGCACACAAACATGAGCATCTATGTGTGTCCCATATTTGCCATTCAGATACAACCATAGATAGTGTCAAGGTTCCTAAATGCTCATTCTTGGGGTTGTGTGTTGATATTTTGTCAGCACCAGCTCTTATCCTGTATACAAAATCAGTAAATCTTTCTTTTACATTTCTAAGCTATTTTAAAGAACTAGGAAATGTATTGTGTTAATCAAACAAAATCCTGTCAATTCCTTCAAATAGTTTTTCACTGGCAAAATTCTACTGGGAAAATAAAAAACCCCGGGGGGACGGAGTCCGGGGAGTGAACTTCGAGGGGGGACAGCGTTTCATTTCCAACTGGTTAGGTTTATTTGCTAATTAAAATGATTTCTATATTTTATCCATTCAGAAGATTTTTTTGTGATTGGCCATAATACCTGCAGACTGCAGCCAATAGAAATCCTTCTCTATCGGTGCGCCTGCTGCTCTTCACAGCACAGATCGTGAGAGCAGACTGCAGTTTTTGTCATTCATTATTACAAACAAAGTGTAGAGTCGATGTAAATAATAGCTTCAGTGTACAGTGAGCTTTGTTAAGTTTGTGAGATCGCGATGAACTAAGACGAATTACAGCTTTTAAAGGGAGTTTGCAAATGTGAAATTGAATTTATAGACATTTTTGATTTTATACAAAAGTTCATATTAAGTGGCTTACATTTTAGGAACACTACTGTCTGATTGTGCTCTATTTCGTCAACGAAAATAGTTCCAAACAAAGTCACAGCTGAGCTGCTGTGCATCTTCAAGCAAACACTGCGTGCTGTTTCATTTATGAATGAATCTGCGTTTTCGAACAAATCTAGTGAGTCAATGTTTCAATGACCCATTCATAAAGAGAGTCACCTTTGCTTCATTCCTAAATGAATCAGCCGTTTGAAAGAATCGATTGAATTAATGACTCAGTGACAAAGACGGTGACTTGCTGCCACCTACTGGCGGTTTCTGTTTTATTTTTAAAGTATAAATTGAGTAATTTAAATCATTTAAAGGTGACATATCATGAAAATCTGACTTTTCCAGGTTTTAAGTGCTATAGTCAGGTCCCCGGTGCATCTACCAACCAAGGAAACGTGAAAAAGATTAACCCAGTAACTTTGTTTTTGGAAGCCTTTTTCTGCAAGCATCTGAGAAAACGAGCGCGTCTGATTTCGCTTCCTTGGTGACGTGGCAAAGGGATTTTATTATAATATTACCGCCCCTTAATCTGTAAATTTCCACCCACGGCGCAGTCATTTTGATTTAGCAAGCGACAACGGTGTACCAGTTCTAACGCCATGGTGAAAGTTTGAGCAAAACATTCTAACTGTTCTGCCTTTGGCTGCATTTATTTACTGCTGCTGCCACTCAGATCTAAAATAAACCTGCGATTTATTTCCAAGCTGTTTACCTTCACAGACATAACCGACTGTTTTTTGTAACTCATGTGTGTTTTTAACGTAAACTTGTGTGAATGAGAACTTAGTTTAGTACTCACATGCTGTGACAGCAGCTTTCAGTCCGTGTGCTTTGGATGTGTGCACTCAGAAAACCGTATATCAGAAGTTTAAACTAATATGGTTTAAAACGCATGATTTCAGCGCGATAAACATGATAATCACACCAAAACCGATGTTTTTAGCAGGTACGAGCTGTAATGGCGCAGCTCTATTCTGGAAAAGGGGGCGGGGAGCAGCAGCTCATTTGCATTTAAAGAGACAGGCACGAAAAACAGCATGTTTCTGCTTCCACTCAAAATAGACATTTTCAAAATGATATAATAAATGATCTGTGGGGTATTTTGAGCTGAAACTTCACAGACACATTCTGGGGACACCAGAGACTTATATTACATATTGTAAAAAGGGGCATAGTATGTCTCCTTTAATATTTCTATATTCAAAACTTTATATTTAAAACATTAATTTCATAACATTGTTATTATGAAATGCATTAATTCCACCTCTGAGTCTTGTCAAAAAGTCTGTAAATATTCTTTAATACCACATGTGTGCTCTTCTGTGCTGTGCAGAGATGAATTGTTGATGCTGGTTTCATATGACTAGTAACTTATTCTTCCTGATTGTATCTTATTATTTTAAATGAATTTATTGGATGATTAAAATTTTCATAAAAAATTTTTTTTAAATTTTTGGGCACAAAAGATGACACATTTAATAAAGTTAGAGGCATTACAAAGGTTTAAAAAACCTTTAAGGAGTTAAATATCGCCTTTGGGAAGGTTAATATCTGTCAATGATCAGAAGGTGTTTCTAATTTTGTATTTTGTATTTTTTATTTTATTTTTAAGTAGGAGCACAAGTGCTCCTGAAAAGAAATGTAAGTGGCGTAGAGTCCTTAAGAATGTAAAGATACCTTTTAAAAACTAATTGAATGTAAAGTTACCTAATAAAAACTAAACTCTTTCATTTGGCCAGAATTGTCTTAATATCCAAAAAGGTTTAGAGAAAATATGAAATAAGTTTAATGTTATTATAGATTATAAAGGGTTTTATAATTAAATCCGAAAGATAATCTAAAATTACCAAGATGTCAATTTAAAGTGATAGTCTGCCCAAAAATGAAAATTATGTCATCATTTACTCATCCTCAAGTCATTTCAAACCTATATGAATTCCTATGTCACTTCCTACTGACATCCATTGTATTTTTCGTCAGTGGGAACCAAAACTGTTTGGTTACCAACATTCTTTAAAGTATTTTCTTTAATGTTCCACAGAAAAACCCATATGAGTAAATGATGATAAACTTTTCGTTTTTGGGTGAACTGTCTGTTTAAGGTTACTGGTAAGCTGCTGTAACCCTAAAAGTATAATTTTAGTCATTTTTTTCAGTTTCATACTAAAAAAAGAACCTTGAGAACAGAGCTTCAAATGAACTTAGAATAAACCTGTCAAGACCACACTTAATGTGGAGCAAACATTTCTTACACTGATGATCTGATAATTAAATATGACATGCCAAGAAAATGTCCAGAGAGAAGTCACATAATTAATTTGCCATCAAAGGATATGAATCACAATGTAAACACATCACAGAATCTATTAAATAGATTTAACAGACAGAACTCAACAGTTTTTAAAGGCAGGATGTGAAGAGTGCATTGTGACATCATCAGCTGAAGTGATACTTTGTAACTGTGTCCAAGTCCCACCAGATTTTTGCTTGCATTGATCAATTACAGTGGCAAATCACGTTTCTGATTCTGCTGGCTTTGGTCTGTTTAGAACAGAACTGAAAGTGGTCTGACTGTGCAGTGAGAGAGATGAAGAAAAACTCGCCTCATCTCTCCTTTTCCTCGCCGTCCTCAGCTGGTCTTTACCTTACAATTGTCAAAACTGATATGAAAGTGTTGATATGGAAACACAATGGGGCAGGAAAACAAAGAACATGACTGAAATGAATCATCACTGGAGCATGACCATGAGTGCGAATGATCAGTTATTCTGGATGAAACATCAGACTGGCTGTATAAACCCACTGATTCACAAATTAAATTTAAAAAAGTAACATTGACAGAGATAAAAAAATATATATATATTTTATTAGATCTTTGTAGATAACTTTGTTCAAATACATGTTTATATTAAATGATAGTGAAGTAAAAGACTCACAGAACCTGTTTTCTCAGTTTGCAATGAACCTCACTACACTTTGTTTTAATGATTCAATGATTTAATATAAAAGAATCAACCTTTCTACATTAGGTTACACCAACAAAAGTCATTTTCACAGACAAGTCAGGCATAAATAGCTCCTTAAAAGTAGCTTTTGTTTATCTGGTTCTTATTCATCCCAGTAGCACCCAGTGGTTTTTAACTCTTTACTGACACTGATTGGTCTGCAAGCATGAAATTGGTTTACTAACTGATTCACTGATTCAAATCAAAGTTGTTTGTTTCATAACAACATCAGATATGCTTTTGATGCACTTAAGCCACTTACTGAAAATGCTAAATGAAGTTTTAGTTTTTGCTATTATTATTATTAAAAGTTAGTCAATTGCATGATGCTACTGATCATGTGATCTCAACATTAGGGGATGATTTCTGTCTCTAGACCACCATATCTGGGGTTTTTTCATCTTATGTGATTATTTTAAGCGTATTTCAACAATGAGCAACACTTTTGCAATTATAATTTTGCGCACATGCCCTGAAAAGTTATGTTTGGTGAGCAAGTCAGAGAACCCCGCTGAAAGAAAAGAGAAAATAGAATCCCTTGTAACGGTGTTGATGGTTAAAATAGGAATTGTATTAGTTTAAATGGAAGCTGTAATGGTCCCTGTGGGTCTCTACTGCTATTGTGTTGCCTTCTATTGGTAGTAAACTAAAACCATTAAATAAAGTGGAATATGGCCCAAAACACTACAGGTAATGGTTTTAATGGTTAACAGTTGATGATTTGTAATGTTAGGTATATGGTATTTGTAGTGAAAAGCATTTGAACTTATGTGATGGTTTCTATTGTTTTCAGCAGAGAAAAGACTGCAGTTTATCTGAACAATTGTAGTCTGGTACCCTGTCTGGAAGTCAGTCTGATCTATTCCTCATTCCTTATCCTTTAAGAGCTAGTCTTTGAAAAGAGAACATATCGGTTGACTAAAACGTCAGATTCAGCCAGTGAGATCTTCCGGAGCAGAACTGGCTCCCTTTATCGGATGCACATCTCAGAGAGCTGCTTTAAAATGAGCAGTACAGAACATAAGCTGTCTGAAGAGTTCTGATAAGAATCCATTTTAGATATTGCCTGTCGTCATCAGCGCTGAGCCACATTACAATGTTTCTGACCTTACTCTGTTTGTTTATAAGCCCCTAGACGCCTCTGTCTGTGTTTTCTCCCACTGACCTATTGACTCAGGCTGAATAACAGCTAAAAATCATGAATATCTTACAGATTGATGCTGAAACCGGCTGACGCATGTACAGGCTGCATGATTTTTTTTCTCCTGTTTTAATGATCTGATTGACACCCACTGTCAGCAGTTAAATGAAGAAGTGCAGAAAAGAGGCCGGAAGTTAATGTGTGATGTTGATACAGAAAGGCTATTCCTGACACATTTGTGGCATGTTTTCAAGTGCTTTTAATTGACTAATGCTGACTAACCACTGACTATCTCTTAGAATGTGACCCAGAATAGTGTTTGCCTCCTTATTGATGAAGGAGTGTATGTATTGCTTTGAATACAGAACAATGTGACTGCATTTGAAAATTGATCAGGTTTAACAGACATAATATTCTGAATAATGAATAATGCATTTTTTTCAGCATGTTTTGTATCATCTGTGTGATCTCAGTCATTAGAGAAATGAAGACAGCAATTTATTACTTGAAAAAATATTTATTCAGTATTGGTAACAACACATAAAAAAGCTCAACTGGCTCACAAATTCATGTGCATTTTGGTGTAAATCACCATCCTTATTTGTAAAAAAAAATGTTTATAATAATAAATCCATTACAAAATTAAAAAAAAATGTGCTTGTATCGAGGATTACTGAAGAAATAGTGAGGCTTAGAAGTGCAGTGGTGAAGGAAAGTGCCTACATATAATATCTGCAAGAGGTCATGATGCTTAAAATGACTAGAAAAGCTGAGTCTAATTGTAAAACTTCAGTGTGTTTCCCAAACATAACGTGAATCCAAATTAGTTTGTGTAAAGCTTTGCTTTAAGATAAAATTGGCATACTAAAATTGTACATTATGTAACACTAATGACGGATTTTCTTGTGTCTCAATTACATCTTTGACACATGTATTTTTGTCATGGCAATCAAAGGATGTGCACATTATAGATAAAAAAAATATGCTTAAACAAAGTTTCATAAAAGAGACAAATGTATTAAAATTATTTTGATTATTGCCAAAAATGGCATTGTTTTACATGACAGTGGACAGCCTGCACATCTGTGCATTAAAAAAGAGAAATATCTTGTTTTTCTCAGTTTCTTTGTTATTCAGGCTCCTCAAATCACCTCTGAGTCACAACCTGAACAAATACCCACAAAAGAACCTGTCATTTAGTTTAGCCTTATTTCACATTCATATTCCATTCCACTCATCCAGCCTATGAGACCTCTGACCTCTGTGCGTCTGTTTTGCTGTGACAAAGAATAGCGAACAATGTGTCTTTTCATTTACAGCTTGCAAGCTGTGTGTTGTCATGGTTTGTCATGGATGCAACGTTGTGTTTGCTTGAGCTCTGTGAGTGCATGTGCATGTGTGTGTCTGTCTGTACTGGATGTCCACATGTCTTTCGTTCAGGTTATCTGTTCGTCTGCTCTTCTTCTTCCTGGACTTCTAGAATAATTGGAGAAACAGAAAGCTACTGAGTCTAAAATATTAAAAGATGTTATCGCTTGTTTATTGGCTAGATATATATCTCATGATGAGTGCAGTTGTATTGGGAAAAAAAAATGTGCTTGTATCGAGGATTACTGAAGAAATAGTGAGGCTTAGAAGTGCAGTGGTGAAGGAAAGTGCCTACATATAATATCTGCAAGAGGTCATGATGCTTAAAATGACTAGAAAAGCTGAGTCTAATTGTAAAACTTCAGTGTGTTTCCCAAACATAACGTGAATCCAAATTAGTTTGTGTAAAGCTTTGCTTTAAGATAAAATTGGCATACTAAAATTGTACATTATGTAACACTAATGACGGATTTTCTTGTGTCTCAATTACATCTTTGACACATGTATTTTTGTCATGGCAATCAAAGGATGTGCACATTATAGATAAAAAAAATATGCTTAAACAAAGTTTCATAAAAGAGACAAATGTATTAAAATTATTTTGATTATTGCCAAAAATGGCATTGTTTTACATGACAGTGGACAGCCTGCACATCTGTGCATTAAAAAAGAGAAATATCTTGTTTTTCTCAGTTTCTTTGTTATTCAGGCTCCTCAAATCACCTCTGAGTCACAACCTGAACAAATACCCACAAAAGAACCTGTCATTTAGTTTAGCCTTATTTCACATTCATATTCCATTCCACTCATCCAGCCTATGAGACCTCTGACCTCTGTGCGTCTGTTTTGCTGTGACAAAGAATAGCGAACAATGTGTCTTTTCATTTACAGCTTGCAAGCTGTGTGTTGTCATGGTTTGTCATGGATGCAACGTTGTGTTTGCTTGAGCTCTGTGAGTGCATGTGCATGTGTGTGTCTGTCTGTACTGGATGTCCACATGTCTTTCGTTCAGGTTATCTGTTCGTCTGCTCTTCTTCTTCCTGGACTTCTAGAATAATTGGAGAAACAGAAAGCTACTGAGTCTAAAATATTAAAAGATGTTATCGCTTGTTTATTGGCTAGATATATATCTCATGATGAGTGCAGTTGTATTGGGTGGAGAGCAGAGAGCACATAAAGCAATGTACTGCAACTTAATGAGTGTCAAGAAGTCTAATCATTTTAATCATTTCAAATCACAGTACATTGCGCCTGTACTGTTGCTCCTGTTACACCACCAATGTTTGAGTGCCGTCTGCAGGCTACAAAGAGAATCACACAACTGTTCACCACTGTTTCAGCATTCACATACATGCTATTATATCTCACCCAATTTTCTACACTTAACATTAATGTTTATATTATACATTTAATTTTAGGGATGCACAATACACTTTTTAATCTTTTTTTCTTCTTTTTTTTTAAGATTTAGATCATCTAACGTTAAGGGATAACTATAGGTTATATTGTAAAGAAACCCTTAAGTGCATTAGTCTATATATTCCTACTTTTAAATGCCCGTGTCGGAGTGATAACAAAATAGCAGTAAGCGTGTTACTTCAACACGCAGCAAACACCGTTTCAGACAACACACATAACCTCTTTTACATAATACCCAAGTAATCACTCAGTTCCTTTGATTATAACGTTCAGCTACGAACTACCGTGGGACGGGTTCGCACAACTTTTAGTTTCCGGCAACAATTTTCAGCTCGCCTACATACAGATAAATCGTGAAGTAGGCTACGCCACAAAGGTCAGTGTTTTTTTTTAACAGCACCCTCATAAAAAAATACTATAGTGTTTTTGAACCATACTATAGTAAAGTACTTGAATTAATGTGCTGTCGTAATTCTATAGTTGCTGTGAAATATAACAACTATAGTAAAACGTACAAATTGAACAAATTATTTTACCCAATACTGTATTAAGTTTTCTACAACTATGGGTATATTATACTACAATACATTACAGTTTACTGTAGTAAAAACTAAAGTATACTACGGTATTTATTACAGTTTATCAGTTCACTATAGTTAATACTACAGTATGCTGTAGCATTCATTAACAAAGTGCTGTAAACAATACATACAGTATATTACACGTTACTATAGTATGGTTCAAAACACTAGATATTATAATGTTTAGGATGACTTCCTAAACATCATGGCTTCCTCTATTGTTGTGAAAACTTTTTTTAATTCAAACGGGATTTAATTTTTAATTTAAATTGGAATATGTAGCCTTCATCATGTTGTGCATACAATTTTTTTTAGCTTGTAGAGTTAGCCTGATCCTTTTATTGTAGATATATAGGCTAATATCAGTCATTTATCAGTATGGGCCAGAACTTCAGTATGAGTGCATCCCTGATTCATTTATTTTACTGAATTTCCCACATGGAAATGAACACTGCATTGTGACTTTTATTAGATTCAGGTTTAATTTTACTTACCTGTTCAGACTGTGTAACAGGGTCCTGTAATGTGCAGTGTGTCTGCTATAGTAGTCTGAGCAGCGGATGAACTATCAGAACCAAAGTAAGAAGGGAACATAGAGGCGTTGACTGAGATGCCTGAAATAATAATAATAAAAAAGGTATTGCATCAATAAACTGCTGCTGAAAAAGCTTGAGATTTTGTAAATGCTTGTGGTTGAAGCTTGTGAAAGATTCAAGTAGAAAAAAGATTCTGTTTAATATTTTAAAGGGATAATCTACACAAAAATAAGAGAATATTTTGAAGAATGTTGGTGAAAATCAGTAGGAACCGAAACCGTTGGGTTACCAATATTCTTTAACATTTCTTTTTTTTCACAGAAGAAAAAAGATTCATACAGGGTTGGAACAACATGAGGGTGAGTAAATTAATTTTCATTTTTGGGTGGACTATCCTTTTAATGTACAATATTTAAGTGTGAGTTGTGAGCTGGATAACACTTTTGTAATGCTTCCTGTTTGATAGTGTACTTCTTATCTTCTTATATGACTTTAAAAAACATTTTGATTTTTGCTTCTCTTATGTACTTCCAACAATCTAGTTTGTACATTTGATTCTAGTTGACACATTAATTTTTCAAGTGGATCATCTGCTTTTGTGTTTTATAGTTCTCTCCACTATGTGGAGCAGTGTGACAAAATGTTTTGTTTTTTCCATTGTGTGTTTAAAGCAGATGTTGCAAATGAAATGCATTTGCATTCGCACAGGAATTCAAATGACTTTGTATAATTAGTAGCTTGTTTAATTAAATGTGCATGCTTAAATAGGTTGAGTGTGGCACCGCTGGGACTGTCTTTCCCTCCGCATTTCCTCTATTTGCAGATGCCTTCCTTTAATGCAGAGCAGAGCCATTGTTTAACTTCCCAACACATGAGGATAAGAAGCAGATGGAGCTTTCAAAAGGATTCATGTTTGTTTTTTTTAAATAATAGGGACACCTGTTTACATTCATGTTCACTCCCAGTTTGCCGCGTCAGCAGGTCTATAGTGTCTCATCAGACACACCGCAGCTAATCTAATAAAAAATGTCATTTCACCTAGCAGAGTTTTATTGCACTCATTAAACATGAATATTATCTCCTCCACTGATATTTTCACAGCATACAGTGCTGGCATTAAATATAGAGATGGGTATTTATTTTCTAATCACCACATAGCATAAATGTCTTTTATGGAAATGATGTGCTCTTGAAATCGTCCAGATATGTTAAAAGTTCAGCAACTCAGGATTTCACAATGTTTGTTTCTTTTCCTGGGTGCAAGAACAGGTCAGTGACATATTTCTCTCATTTTTCATAGAAGATAACACTTCTCTGTTATTGAGCAGATTTATAATTTGTTTGTCATTTTGTGAATACAGGGTTTAAGATGTTGAACATCTGAACCCAGCGTTTCAAAGTCCTGTGTGGAGGAGTTCTGTCCGCCCACAAAAATGGTAAAGTAAGCCTGCCGCCTTTCATAGTCTCATCTCAAAGACACAAGGCCTTTGTTTCTCAGGAAAGACAAACCACATTACTCAGGACTGTATTGGCTGTGACACATGTGAGTGTTTTGTGTATTCAGCATATTGTAATGCATCAAGATGTACGTAATGTAATGCAACAGAAGTGGTTCAAGAAATACCTGATCCGTATCAAAGATTGTGGGCTCAGTAGGCTTTTCTTCATGCACACCTCCAACTGTTTCTTTTTCTGCTTCTGTTTCTGTCTCTGTTTCTCTTCCAATTAAAAACTTCTCTAGTTCTTCACTGCTGGCATTGCCTAGTGACACAAATACAGTGGGTCATAAAAAACAGCAATGGTTAAGCTTCATGCAAATAAATATACACATACACTACTGTACCGTTCAAAGGTTTGAGGTTAGTTTGAATGATTTTTAATGTATTTGTAATAAGTTCGTCTCTGCATTTATTTGATCAATACAGAAAATAGTACTCTTATCTGTTTTATAATGTAATTGATTGTATCCTTGCTGAATAAATGTATGACATTTTCTGCTTCTGTTTCTGTCTCTGTTTCTCTTCCAATTAAAAACTTCTCTAGTTCTTCACTGCTGGCATTGCCTAGTGACACAAATACAGTGGGTCATAAAAAACAGCAATGGTTAAGCTTCATGTAAATAAATATACACATACACTACTGTACCGTTCAAAGGTTTGAGGTTAGTTTGAATGATTTTTAATGTATTTGTAATAAGTTCGTCTCTGCATTTATTTGATCAATACAGAAAATAGTACTGTTATCTGTTTTATAATGTAATTGATTGTATCCTTGCTGAATAAATGTATGACTTTCATAAATTATTTTCATAAAGATTCATAAAACGTACAAAGTATGAAATCTATCTACAAAAGACATAATATTTATAATATATGTTATCACTGATGATGATCAGTATATTGATATGATCTTTTAATTCATTCCTATAGTTATATATTGAGACTTTTCTTGTCCCTTTAGACTGAATTTGCTAGATAATTTTACATCTTTTTAAGAATTAAAAAAATTATTTTATTACATTTTCGAAAACGGTTATGTATTTAATAATTTTAAAGGGAAAAAAGGCACTTTACGACTTCATCCCCCCGTCTTTTGTACATTTCTCATACTTTTCCACAGAAATGTTTGCATAATTAGTGTATGACTAAGATTTATTTTAAATCATTAATTCCTGTTCAGTGTCATGGAGGTGTCGACATCTTGCTGTAATAATAAATGACACTCTGGGGTGCAGTTATAGGTGACCCCTCAGTCTGATGGTAGAGATAACTAGGGGGTCTATGACTAGAACAAGTGGGGTCTCTGGCCCACTTGCCATTAGCTGATATACTTACTAATCTGATCAAGTCTGAGGAACATAATGGTCAAATTTAAACAAACCTAATGTAAATGTGAAACTTTTTAGGTAATAAAATGTGAAATGATATTAAAATTGTGAAAATTTAAAACCTACTGAAGAACGAGAACTTGAATGTTGAATTGTAGTCGTACTCCGAGGTTTGATTGGAATCATAGTCAAAATTATATTGGTCATCCTCGACACCTGCGAAAACAAAGCAGATTAGATTTAGCTATTATTTATTAAAAAAAAATTAAAAACGTCAAATTTTACATGGCAAGCAATGCGGAGGTGAGTTTCTGGACAGATCACTCAACATGTCTGTCTTTCTGATGATCTTACATTCACACCAGTCAGAAAGTGACTGTCACAGCATGTTAGCCATCAATTATGACTTGTCTTCATTTCACAAATACAATTAATGCTTTGAACATTATCTGGCCATCTTCACTGCATCACAGCTCAGTCACCTCACTAAACCATAGAGGACATTGTTTCCCATTGAAAAGAAGCAGTGTCAGTAACTTGAGATCTTTGTATTGCTTCTCACATACTATTGCCATTTGTCAGTTATGTGAGACTATTCACCAGGACATTTCTTTTTTCCCAAGCATCCTGTCTTTTCGTGACATATGTGATACTGTGAGATTACCAGAGACTGAGATGTTAATGAATGAAGAGTCGGCAGTAACGTCTGTGAAGCTGGTTCTGTCAGGCTCAAGAGGTCAGGAAGACATTTGGTTAACAGATATTTTTCTGCAACATTTTCTCAGAAATTATTTAGATTTGATAACTTACTACTAGTGTGACTCACCATTTAAAGTTTGGGCTCTGTAAGATTTTTTACAAGAAGTTTTTGTCTCTCATGCTTACCAAGGCTGTATTTTTGATGAAAAATACAGCAAAACAATAAGATTGTGAAATATTATTAAAATAAAAAAATACATTTTATTTATTTTAAAATGTAATTTATTCCTTTGATGGCAAAGCTGAATTTTCATCAGTTATTACTCCAGTCCTCAGTGTCACATGATCCTTCAGAAATCAGTAATGTGCTGATCTGATGCTCAAGAAACATTTCTTATTATTATCAATATTGAAATCAGTTGTGCTGCTTAATATTTTTGTGGAAATTGTAATACATTTTTTCAGGATTATTTGATAAATAGAAAGTTCAAAAGAACAGCATGTTGTACATTTTTATTTTAGCTTTTTTTATTTTAGAATTAAAAAAATTATTTTATTACATTTTCGAAAACGGTTATGTATTTAATAATTTTAAAGGGAAAAAAGGCACTTTACGACTTCAACCCCCCGTCTTTTGTACATTTCTCATACTTTTCCACAGAAATGTTTGCATAATTAGTGTATGACTAAGATTTATTTTAAATCATTAATTCCTGTTCAGTGTCATGGAGGTGTCGACATCTTGCTGTAATAATAAATGACACTCTGGGGTGCAATTATAGGTGACCCCTCAGCCCTCAGTCTGATGGTAGAGATAACCAAGGGGTCTATGACTAGAACAAGTGGGGTCTCTGGCCCACTTGCCATTAGCTGATATACTTACTAATCTGATCAAGTCTGAGGAACATAATGGTCAAATTTAAACAAACCTTATGTAAATGTGAAACTTTTTAGGTAATAAAATGTGAAATTATATTAAAATTGTGAAAATTGAAAACCTACTGAAGAACGAGAACTTGAATGTTGAATTGTAGTCGTACTCCGAGGTTTGATTATTATTATAAAGTCACTTCAAACTTCACTTCATTTCAAATGAATGCATCCTTGCTGAGTACAAGTGTTAATTTCTTTAATTTTCAAAAAAGATAAACAAAAAACATACTGTCCCAACATCTTTGAACAGTAGTGTATGTCATATAACAGATCTTTTCCAAGTGAAAGTAATAAGATCCAAAATGTGATTTATTCTTGGAATGCTTGAAAAAGGAAACTGTTCTTTCTTAATTCAGTAACAGGCAGACATGGAGCATCCGTTTCAGGATCAAGGCTGGCACTATAAAAATCAGGCTCTTGATGATTATTCCTCAGGATCATATGGAAATCTTCTAAACCTCTGGGTCACTGTGTATTTATGGGACTTAAGGCCCCTGGACACACAGGAGTCCCTTAAGTGCTGACCCTCCACAGAACTCGGTTTTAAAGTACAGAGGATGGGAACTGACCCGAGAATCTACAGTACTTCCTTAGGCTGAAAAAAATAATCTGTTAGGTTTTTCCTTTTACATGTTATTCATTTATACAGCTGTTTAGAAAAGACCAAGGTGATCAGTGTCAGTATTTTTTTCTTCAGGGAATGTGAATGATATCCAGACTACACCTGGGAAGCCCACCTCATATGCCTTAGGCTTATCTGGATTTGTCTGACTCCATTTACTTTGAACTTTTTAGGGAGAAAGGTAAATATCAGATGTCAGAGCAAAATAACTTAACAAATTTCCAGTTGTGAAAGCTCTTTTCCATTGTTATTTACACCTAGACACACTGTATAAAGTGGTAACTTCAATGTTTTCCCTAAGGAACTATTTCTGTCTGATCTAATCCTTAAATGTTGTATTCAGTGAGGTGAATACTCTGTTGACTCAGCGTTACACAACACTAGATATCTGTCCACTCAAAAGGATAACTGAATCCGGCACTACTTTCGCTAGTTCCATACAAAGCGCCATATCAGAAATCTATGGTAGTCCATTTCCACCACATATAAGAAAAAAATCATGCTTTGATAAATTATAAATATGACATGAAAAGTTGAAATTATGAGATAAAAAGTCAATTATGGCATTAAAATTTCAGATTTTTATGTCATCATTTTGACTTCTTATCTCATAGGCATGACTTTTTTCTTAAAATTAATTTATTTTATTTATGTATTTATTTATTTAAAGTGGAAAAACTTGCTTCTGTATATTTTCCACACAGAAATGAATGCACTATAATGTATGACTAGCATTTATTTTAAATGCTAGTAATCATGGACGTTATTTTAGATACAAAACACATTACGTTATTTCTTAGTGTAGAGGAGGAGTGTGTTTGATTGACAGCATCGTGGAACATAGTATAAACCGAAATGTTTTGCCACACATGACCAAGAAATGGCACTTGGCTGTTTGCCAGTACCATAAGGACTCTAAACCTTTTCCCAGACTCGCCTTGCTTTATCATTACAATCATCCCTGAAGGAACAAGCAATAAGAAGAAAGCTCTGAGTAGTTCTTTCTTACGCTGCATCATCCATAACAAGTTCTTCATGCCCTTTTCAAACAAATCATGATCAAACTTAAATGCAGTCATACTTCTTCGGAGACTGTCGTCTATGGGATAGTAATTATCTGTAAGCATATTCTTTTCACTTTCTCTTGAGATTCGTGGGAAACAAGGCCGAGTTAATACCTGGATCAACACCAATAAACATGTGGTACCATAAACAGCATGAGGCTAAACGCTTCTAGCTATCAGTGAGTGGGATGTTTGGCCAGGTCTGTGGTGAGTATGCAATGTGCTGTTTATTTAAATGTTATCATCCCTAGAGTAAAGCAGTCACTGTCTATTAAGTTCCATCTGAATACTGCAAATGGAGTCCCATGCTAGTCCACAACTCACAATATGGGCTCTTTTTCAAACATTATCGTGCCCCTTAATCAGATAGCTTTGCCAAATAAAGAAACAAAAATAACAGTGTTGTGTTTTGTCTGCAGATTGACATGGTGGATTTTAGGGTGAAGGTATTCACATGCCCCAATAAATTAGTTTTTCTTTCAAGCTCTCCTTTAGTGAGGAAAGTTAATGAAGCTGAGCTGTGAACCTACGGCTCAAACACATGGTTTTCACAAGTTTTACCCCATTGTTCACCCCATTATATGGTCTTTATCCCTTTCCCTTATTATCCTTGTGTCGTTGCCACTGAGATATGAGCAAAATTCCAGAGTTTAGACGTTCAACGTATTGTCTGGCTTTTATCCAACTTCATGTTCTTAGTACAGACTATAAAACCCAACCTGGTCACACCAATCAAACAGAGCAAACAAGCTGGAACACGAACGCTAAAACATAGACGACAGAAAGGAAAGCTGGAAACAAACCTCAGAAACATTATTTAAACTAAGAATATAGTGCTTTGAAGCTGAGATTGACATTTCGTAGCAGTCACTGACAAACATGATTTCTTGTAAGGCATTGGGAAATTTAGTCAGGCGGAACTTGACCCTTCAACTCCCACCAACCACCATCAGTCATTCGGAGCCCCCAAACTTGTGATTTCAAGATGTTATCCTAAAGAAATGTCAAAACAAGCATGAACCTAAAGTTACGAAAATATCCTTAAGGTAAAACTTCACTCCCATAATGATTTTGGCCAACCCTTATCGCTTTACCCAAACCCCAGGAGGAGGTGGGTTCGGTCCAACAGTAAAACCAAAAGCATGCATGTTACTCATCTAATGACATCTGCTTTATTAATTCTCAGATTATCTTCTGTTTTCCAGTAATTCATTCATAAAATCACAAGACTCTTGGCATATTTGTTCACATCCCCTAGCGCAGGCTGCCAAGTGCTCTGTCTTAACACATTTCAACGTAAATGTTCTGTGCACTGAAAGCAGACAACACATTAGTTCATTCCTCTGGTGTTTACCAAGAATAATGTGGCTGTTTATAAAGTTTGACACCTTGTGTATAGTAGTTTGGGAGTAAATCTTTACTGTGAAGGTTTTATTCTTGCTAAGGATATCATTCAGTCTTCTACTCCTAATTATCACTTATTGTAGTCATGGATGTTCTGTCACTTCCTCAACACAAAAGAACAAATTCCTGCTTGTTTCGGTTGGTAGTCAATGAACAAAAAAAGAGAAGGAAGTCAGAGCTGTGAGTGTGCGTCGACAGAAAACAGCTGTGCAGGGAACATGGTGGGATTACTTTGCCCTTGTGATTGTTATGACCCCCTGGGGCTGTCTGTCATGGCAAAGAGTTTGCATTGAATTGCACTGTCATACAACTCTATAAGGATGCACTGAATTTTTTAGTATTTTCTAAAAAGTATTTTCCAAACTAAGTTATCTCCAACTGAGCTTCAAGTGTTAACTTTAGAGATGAGCAGGATTACACTTATTTAACTAATTTAAATTCCATGCTGACTAATACTGTTTCTTCTTTTGTTCCTAGTAATTTTGTGCAATGCTTTTTTCAGACAAAATGCAAAACATGTTTTGTGGGCAAGTTGTTTTCCTCTTCTGTCTTTTAAATCATTATTTATTTTCCTCTTCTGTCTTTTAAATCACAATTTAGCATTTAGATGTTACCACATGTTTGCCTCATTTTCAGTGTACCTGTTGCAGATCACTAACCAAGACTGAAAATGTAGAAGACACAAATTCTGAGAATGTAGAAGACACAAATCAAAACCAGATTCACAACACACACTTTTCCTGTCAGTGGATCTCTGCATGTTCAAACAATACAATGACAAAATGGGTAAGCTATTTAACCTTTATCAAGCAAAATGCATTTGGTTACACCAACAAAAATTAACAAACTATGCCTTTCTTTCTTTCTTTGGAACATAAAGGATAAGTTCTGAAAAATGTCTCAGTGGGTTTTTGTCAGCACAGTGAAAGTCAGTGGGGCCCGGTGTTCTTTTGGACCCCATCGACTTTCATTATATTAACAGTTCAGACATCGTTTATAATATCTTCTTTTGTGTTCCACAGAGGAAATAAAGTCATACAGGTTTTGAACAACTTATTTGCAAATTATTTTTTTTATATAATGTCTCCTAGGAGCATTTTTGGAACTTTATCTCACACTAGATCTGTGCCTCATTCCAAACATTCACACATAGCAAGTTCCCCCATTAAAGTTATAATCAATCTCAGCCTCACTCTCTCTCACACACACTCACCCAAGCAGAGCGGCAGCAGTAGGAGAGCTCCTGCCAAACACACTGATATCATCACACAGCAGTGAGGTAGTCTTGCCATGTCGCTCTAAACGTGTTGATGTGTGTATGTGCAGCCTCCACACTGTGCCTCTGAATGACTGCAGCATGTGAGTGAGTGTGAGGAGAGGAAACCGCAAGGAGAAGGGGTGGGAGGAAGCAGTAAGAGGGGGTGGGAACTCCAAAGTTTTAGATGCCTCATTCATCTGTTAACTAGAGCACCACCTTTAAACAATACTACAGTGATTATCTCAACCCTGAAAGCGGATTTGCACCATAACTGTCATAATTCTCATTCATTTAAGCAGATTATTTGTAGTAATATGAATTTTATGACAGGCAGTGAGATGAAAAGACTCACCCGGGGTTGGGATGTGGGTCACAGAGCCCACGGAAAGGTCAGTTAAGTTGTTCATAGGTCAGCAGATCTAAATGTCATCCAGGCAGCTGTGTGACTCTGGTGTTGTATCTGCTGTTTGTCAACTGATCTTGAATAGTGATAAATTTGGATGCCTGCTGTGCAGTTAATGGTTCAAAAAGGATGTTTCAAGATCAGTTAACAAAGGCATTTAATGCATTTAATTTTAATGCTCTAGCAAGAAAATTCAGAAAAGTCTTACAAAACATTGCATGTTAGGTGTTTTCTAGACATGATTTCATGATAACATGATGATGTGTACCATGGTAGTACCACAGTAGTATTTAAAGTACTTTACAGCAAGGTTTTCAAACCTTTTAATGCCAAATATCCCTAAATATGACATAGCTCCAAACCAGCCTTAGTAAACAAGCTGAAGAAAAATATCTAAGGAAAAAAAGATTATAATAATCCTTATTATAATATATTTTTTTATATTTAAATGTTTGTTTATTTATTATAGTTTAATTAATTTTTATAAAACTTTGATTAAACATTTTAATTCTTTTTTTTTTTTACCATTTTCAGTTCATTTATAACATTGATGTTTGTTTTTTTATATTTAAATGTTTGTTTATTTATTATAGTTTAATTAATTTTTATAAAACTTTGATTAAACATTTTAATTCTTTTTTTTTACCATTTTCAGTTCATTTATAACATTGATGTTTTTAAAAATTAAATTTTTTGTTTAAAAAATCACAAACTATGTGCATGTTCTCCTATTAGTTCTTACTGTTAAAATACATTTTGTACTTTTCTTTTCTCTTAAATTTTCCTCCTGCATCCACTTGGATGTCCTTGGACAACAGCTTGAAAACCTCTGCCCTAAAGTACAGCAAAAATACTATGATATACAATTATGATAATCATTCAGCAACAAGTTCTAAATCAAAGTAACATGGTATTACCATCTGATACTGTTGCTGCATCAGTGTGAGGATTTTAACTCTCACTTGAAAGAGCAGAAACTCGCAGTCAAGGACACGGAGTCGTTTAAACTAACACACAGTTGTTTTTGTTTTACTTAAAGATGTCAAATATCTTTAAAAAAAAAAAGCCTGAATATCTTTGCATGCGGGTCCCATTGTATTAACAACCCGCTGCTATGCCAAGTACCAGATGTTTTTAAGTTCTGCATTGAGGAGGCAGGGGGGCTTTGACCTGCCCATCTTTTCTACTCAGCAGGGGCTTAAGGAGAGGCTCAAGGTACATAAGAGTGGACTTCAGTAGCAGGAAAGAACAGAGCGCAGGGGGTGTTTGTTAGTGATGTACGTAAATGAGCGAATATTCTTGGCCTTTCAGCCTTTCTTTCCTGTCTTGCGGCACTGATGTGGCCTGTTCCCCAGTCGTCGCTCTGAGTCAGCCAGACTTGGCTCTCTTCAAACCCTCTTCACAACCTCCAGCTGTGTGAATTGGACATTGGGACTGTGTGGGTGAGCTACGCATATGTGAGACAACACAAGAGCCTCCTTCTAACAGTTAAGATCTACTTTCCTGCTTTAAAAAACCTAGTCCTCTTATTTCAATCTTAGTCTGTGCCCGTGGGCTGCAGACACACCCTGGACATTTGCTGAAATCTGAGAAGCCTCCCATTGAAATGAACAAAACCTCAGATTGACTGCAAGGAGACTGTCAGTGCCCACATGGGTCATATAGGGGGAAATGGTCATGTTGTTAGTAGGAAAAGTTCAAAATCACCAAAAAAAAAAATTATTGAAGGTTTAATATGTTCAAATTAGGTGAAATTGAAATACAATGTAAACATATAAGACTCTATTTTCTACAGTATTTGTTCATCAAGAGGTCCTTGGCCTGAAAAAGGTTGAACACTTTCAGTTGTTGAAACCAAGTGCATTTTAGAGGGATTTGCAGTTGGAGTGATCGGCTAGAAGGCTGAATAACTGTTGCGTCAATCATAATAAATAACATTTTGTGCCAGTTTCTCAGTACTATTATTCTCCTCTGAAATGGAGTCAAAAGGAAGCCACCCTTGGCTCTGTCTTTGACAGAAGAATTGGAACTGGATGTATGTGTCACATTTTGGCTGATATCCTGATACCAGACACACATCTGATGCTGACAGAGTGGTAAAAACCAAAAACTGTTTTAATCTGTTAACTAGTTCATTCGCATCCTGAATTCAGCAACAAACAAAAAATAGTCACTTGCTAAAGCAACCAAAGCATACTTAAGTTTTTTCTCTGAAACATTTTATGTAACAACTTTTTTAGTTAGTTTTATAAGAAATTGAAATGAAGCCAAGCTGATAAGAATTGCCACCACTGTGAAGCACGCTGGAAAAATAGGATAGGATTTCTCTGGTGAGGGATAAGTGGGGGGAAAAGAAGGGATTAGAGATTTATATCTTCACTCCCTACCCCTACCCCTACCCCTACAGAGAGATCCGGCTTCATCAAATGCATTGCTTTCTTTTGTAAACATTTTATGTGCTGTATTGCAGTCATGATTCAGTGTTTTGTGGGAAATATAAAATACCATTTTTGCATCCTGAATTGAGCTTTTACAGAGTTTGAGCCATAATAGGAGTGTTTAGAAAGACTTTGTTGCACAGGCTGTGTGAACATTATCCAATGGGGGTGAATTTCTTGGGTTCTTCCTTGATTTACATGCGAGCGGGATGTTAGCCACACTCCCACTGATATCTCAGCGTGGGCATGGCTGACCAGCGCATTAAAAGGGATGTGTGTACGTGAGAACAGAGAGAAGATGAGTCTCGGGGGTCACTGGGGACCCCCCGCAGGGAGCGGGGATGGATCTGCCGCTCTGGCTGCGTGGTCCCACAATGGACAAGCCAGTGGGAGAAAACATTTGTGAGTGTTTAGCAGAGAACATTTGCTTGGAATCTGGGCTCTGATCCAGAAGCTGTTTTCCATGCACACTGTAAGAACAGACCTGTGAGGAATTCTCCATCATGCACCGCTTACACATACATTCACTCTCTACTGTGTGATTTTCTCTTGATGATTCGAGATTAAAGCAGTATTCTGGGTTCCATTCAAGTTAAACTCAACCGAAAACATTCATGGTGTAATGTTGCTTACTGCAAAAATGTATTTACACTTAGGGGAAAAAATCCCTAAGGGAGAAATTTATAATGAAATTTGGGGTCAGTCTGTGAATCACCTGTGGTATTGATATGCAAAAAATGACTTTGGCAATGGGTAGGATTAGGGTTGTGGGGTAGATGTGTATCATATGTATGTGAAAACTGCTTATTATATGCCAGCCAAACACGTGCGTATCATATGCACGCCAAAGTCAATTTTTGCGTATCAAAACCACAAGTTTTTGTTGTTTTGGCGTACTATTTATACACATTTTCATGAGACTGGGCTCGTGAATCAACTACAACTAACCGTTTCAAAAGTATAGCCACAAGATGTGAACAATTTTCTTGTTAGCTTGATTAAGTGTGGGGGAAAAATCAGTTACTAAACTTTTTCAGTGTAAAGTTATATCTACTTTTACAATATTTTACTTTTACAATTTAATTGACCAAAATTCTGTAAGTGCATCACATTTCTGCTTTGAAATCCTCTGAAATTGGCCCTTGCACGCCAAACACGTGCGTATCATATGCACGCCAAAGTCAATTTTTGCGTATCAAAACCACAAGTTTTTGTTGTTTTGGCGTACTATTTATACACATTTTCATGAGACTGGGCTCGTGAATCAACTACAACTAACCGTTTCAAAAGTATAGCCACAAGATGTGAACAATTTTCTTGTTAGCTTGATTAAGTGTGGGGGAAAAATCAGTTACTAAACTTTTTCAGTGTAAAGTTATATCTACTTTTACAATATTTTACTTTTACAATTTAATTGACCAAAATTCTGTAAGTGCATCACATTTCTGCTTTTAAATCCTCTGAAATTGGCCCTAATTTACTTCTGCAACCTAGATTTATTTAAAAGAAAGAAAGAATAAAAGAAAAGAAAGCGAGCGAGAGAGAGAGAGAGAGAGAGAGAGAGAGAGAGAGAGTTTTCTTTTACACATTTCTGCTTTGAAATCCTCTGAAATTGGCCCTAATTTACTTCTGCAACCTAGATTTATTTAAAAGAAAGAAAGAATAAAAGAAAAGAAAGAAAAAGAAAGCGAGCGAGAGAGAGAGAGAGAGAGAGAGAGAGAGAGAGAGAGAGAGAGACAAGTCGAAATTATTGTGTTTGGTAATTAACATTATGCCACAATTGGTGTTTTATGAGTTTTACTTTTATTGAACCAAGAAACGATGCATTAAGTCATGACAGGTTTAATGTATTTACATTACTGATTGGTTATATATTTAAAATGACATGCCGTAACACACATTCCATGGTAGTAGATTAAAAATAACCAACCGTACCACAGGGGAAATAAAGACATTGACTGAAACACTTTAAAAAAATCCCTTTCCCTGATGTTAAATACAAGCTCCAACATATGAAACCAGATAAACATGGCCATAATATTTGGTCCAACATTTAATATTTTTAATGTGCTACTTGCTGAAAGCCAAGAATAAAGCCTGAGAGCAGCAGACTGTTTACACTTATCCCCCCCATCTGCAGATCATTCAGATTAATTTAATGCTGGCACGTAGAGATGTTCTTAAGTGATAAGAATAGTCTTTTTGTTATGCAGCAGGGACTCAGGACAACCACAAGACAACATATTTTTAATTGAGAGGATGCAGTTGACACAGCTGGGAGAACTAAACCCCCTCTGTCATGAAGTATATAGCCTTGTGCCCCATAAACCAGATATATAATACTTGGATGAATCATTGCATGGACTTTAAGACACTAAAATGTCTCCAAAGTCTCCAAAGGAAAGATGCCAAAAATGCATTAAGTGGAATAGCTTACCTTTCTGGACAATATATATTGTCACCATTTGATTGTTTGGAGTCTCAGTAGTCCCCTTTAGACTCTTGATGCATTTACAGGTAAAGTTGGTTCAAATTGATATTTAGGGTTTATAGTTTTTTTTCTCTAAACCCACCCACAGAGCAGAGTCCGTGGAGAGGTATAGGAAAAAAGACATTTGGGATAGAGGCCAAAGTTTGGGGTACCTGCTAAATCTCTGGTTCTCATCGTTCCCCAAACTGGAAACATGTGCAGGAAATGAGCTCACTAAGAAAAATGGTCTGTGACTACAGCATAGGCAAAAGTTATTGACAGTTAGCTGTTAAAACCACACGGCTGCACAACATAAACATGTGTAGGATAAACCAAGCAGAGCAGTTAATAGCAATGATTTGAAAACAAGAGAGTGGAATGAGAATAGCAGAAATGAACAGACATCGATATAACTGTTTTCCAAATAAATTAATAAAAGCATTAATAAGAATACAAATAAGAATTATTATTATTAAATAATATGTAGTTTATTCAACTGTTTTCCCAATCTAAAGTTTCTTTTGCTCTTACTAGGGATTAAAAATCCACTGATTGAGAATGTTATAGGACATGTTTTCTTGTATTTCAGGAATGGTTAAAAGCTTAGTCCCAAGTCAGCATTCTTCTTGTCCCTACAGGAGGAGTTGAGGACCTCTGTCCTTGACCTTGAACAGTGTTCAGGTTCATGTTCTTTTTCCTTTGTAAATCAGCCATGGATTATGGTCAGAACGGCCATCATGAGAAGTCCAAAAAAACAGAACCTGGTATTCTCTTGGATTGATTTGTACATGACCTTAACATCACACTCACAGAGTAAAGGAGCTCCAGCTGAATTAGGTGTCCACTGATGAGGGCTCCATTTTTTCCTTTTCCTTTAGCTCATGGTGGGAAGTTTTTGTGGACTTGGAGAGCAGTAAATTACGGAAAAGAAACAGGAAAGGGGGAAGGGGAAGGGGAGAATGAATGGGCGTAAACTGGGTTTATTCATTTTTAAGTCAATTTAACTTCTTCACGCATTTCTCAGTTCATCTCTTGAGTTATTTTTTAACTGGACGGTCAATGATAAAAGCCTGTATCTGTTCACTGCTGCTCTGTCTCATGGTTTCTGTGCTGAGGGCTTCAAGGCAATTATAGCAAATGAAAGATGACTTATTAAACAGGATTGGGAATTTTCTGGAAGATGATTGTATCATCTGATTTGACTCATCTATATGACCATAGGGCATTCAAACGTCTTTGAATAAGACAAAGATGCAAGTGTGGAGTGGACAGATTTTTTATGGAGACCAGTGTGAAGGAAGCCACTTTGAAACTTGTCATGCAAGCTAATCAAAAATGATTAAACAAATGTCAAGATACTCTATATTTTGCCACACTACACGCTACTAACAAAAAGTAGCTAACATTGAGGCTACCTAAATTGGCCAAGTTTTTTTCAAATAACTAATTAATATTTAATCATAAAACTAGTATACTGACACAAATCAATGCAGTTTTTTTGAATGAATAAATGAATGAACAAACCATCTCAGATAAGCTAAAGTAATAATTTTTCACTAAATACAATGAACACACACACACACACAAAACCTTAACCACTTCTTCATAACTGCATCATATAATCATAGTGATGGATTAAATATACTGTCATATGCAGAGGCGGACAAAGTACTCAACTCCATTACTTGAGTGAAAGTACAGATACTGCTGGTCAAATATTACTCCATTACAAGTAAAAGTTATAAAGACAGATTTTTACTTAAGTACAAGTACAGAAGTACTTGCTTTTAAAAGTACTTAAGTACCAAATGTAAATTTCCCTTTTTATGTCAATGCACTGTTTTATTATTGTTGTTTGTAATACTTACAATACTTCTGAAGCAACTTAGAATAAATTACACCTGCTGAATACACTGACTAGCTTGTAGTATATTTGGAATTAAGAGCTTTTAGAATGTTAAAAACCTATGGGGAAAAAAACAAAACAAAAAACATTATTGAACACCCCTACCTACCCCCACAAAAGCAGGATCGTAGTGATCTCACACAGCTCTGACAGTGTGTGCACAAATCTATGTGTAGCCATTCATCCACATTTGAACAGAGTGGACAGTGAAATCCTGTAAATACAGAGTGATAAGGAAAAAAGAAAAAAAAAATCAAACCTGCTTTAAAACACAACAACACAACTGTAGATGTATAACTTTACAACAGCAACACTGCTTTAACAAAAAAGCAAAACATATGAACTGACCAGTTCACAAATTAATCTGCCTTTCCAACACTTCATGTGAGAGAGCGGAACGTTTCAGATGAATTACTTTATTAAAATGATTCAGACTTTCAAATGCAGCATATGACTGCAAGTGAGTCGAGAGTGTTTGAATATCTCAACTCGCTTGGCATTTTGTATATAAAAAGCAATGTTGTTTGGTTGCTCTGCACCGCTCATCATTGGAAAAAACATCTTGATGGCAGAAAATCTACTCTGTTTCAAAATAATCTGAGATACTGAAAATGCAGTTTAGTCAGTTAATTAGTTAGTTAGTTAGTTAGTCCCCAACACTTTCCTATTTCAAAATGTCACAAATAGTAAAAAAATAAATAAATCATAGTGACCTTTCAAGTGACATATAGAAAGGGGGTTCATTCTTTCCTTTAAAGTTCTTTAAATTTAGCTCTCAAGAACAAAAAACAGACCAAGTGTCAGGCATTTTGCTATACACCCTTTTTGGCATAATTCAAGTTATATTGGAAACCTCCCTTGACATGTGGAGCATGCTCCCTGACACACTCACAAACACACCCGCATGAGCCTTTACATGTTATACTGCAGGGTGTGATGTACTGAGACATATGCACAAATAAACCCTTTGTTAACAGTGTTTTAGAAACAGGCTCTAGTACATATGCTGCTTATGTGTGATCACAGTCCCTCTCTTTATAATGTAATATGTTCAATCACAAAGCATAAAAGACTTGCACAGCCACATGAAATAAGTCTTCCTCTTCGGCTGTAGCATATGATGAATGAACAGTGTTGAATCCAGCAGCTTACAAAAAAATATACAGGCTTGCTTTTCATATCTAAAAATAACGTGATAATGTCATCTTGTTTACCAATACAACCCATTGCCTTAGACATTACTCAAGCTTTTATTGCTTCTTACAAAATCTAGGCTATCCAATGCTCTCAAAGTGCATTTTTACAGTCTATCTAAGCACTTTATTAGTCGTTTTAACAGCACTTTCCGGTTTCTGTTGACATTATAACTGCAATTTTTGTCACTTTTTTCATCTGTGCTTGTGATACACACAGGGTTGTCCTAAATAAGGCAGCATTTTCCCAGGATTTGGTATCCATATCTAAAACCGCTACAGCCAACAGCTTTAAATCCCACAAACCCACACACACTTGACCTTGTTCATGTGGGCTGGCAGCTACACCTGGATCCAATTAAATGTTGGATCCTCTCACATCCTTTTTGTTATTTTTAACCAAGTCCAGAACTTCATATTATTGTTTTGCTAGCTTTGTTAGGGCAACTCTGTTTCTGTGACTTGTTTATACAACTTCAAGTAACACTGATTCTAATAATACAGCTTACTACACTGTTTACTCTAATCTGCATATTATAATTCATAAGACATTCACAAGACTCTAAATACTCCCCACACTTATAGTCTAAAACGTCTGTCTTGAGCCTCTTGGGTCTGTCTTTTGTGCTTGGTGGTGTAGTTCTCTCGATCACTCCAGTATTAAACACTTGTTAGGGATTCCCAGGGCTGCCTGATTGCCGTTGGCCCATTTGTGTTCTTTGCATGAGAATACACTAGTGTGTGTCTCCCATTATTCTTGCCTGAACATGAAACCCTCTCCCCCATCTGTCTACCCCCTCAGCAGGCCACCATGCAGCCGGAGGACAAAAGGTTGCAGGAAACATTGAGAAGATGTGACAATGGCCCTCAATCAAGGTCAAGCAAGAGAAGTCGCAGGGTTCAAGCACAATGCATTTTACCCGTCATTAGTTAACTTGGTCCAACACAAGTCAAGTCTTACAACTGTACAACTTCTCAAAGAGGCTCAAGTGCTTGTGTAAAAATGATTTATTAACATGTTAAAATGTAAAGTATGATTTGAAGTGTTGCATATGTAGTACATTTAAACATATGTCTGTGCAAAGCTCTAGTGCTCTATCTACCGGCAGCTTCCAATAAGGCCACAAGGTACACAAGCAGTCCTAACCAGTCTTAACTGGTTTTTGCCGTGTCCTTGCACTGCCTACCATCTAGTGGATTTTTATGGCATTGTTTTTCAGCATTTATCCAATTCGCCTCCTGTCAGAGTTCTCATGCATGATAAAACGTTTAATTGTCCAATTCTGTCTACAATAATGTAAATACTGGTATGATCAAAACCGTATACACATTACACGTAAACTAAAATATACTTTTAATAAACAAATATGACTGAAATAGAAATCAAGTGTTGATTTGTGTCATTCTGAGCAGACTTTTTCCTGCATTTTATCCGTTTCCACTTTGCTAGAGCATTTTCTGTTTCCTGTCTGCCTACATGCTTTAACCCAGCATCTAAATATTGGGCTTCCTATGAGCTGTCTATTGTTTGCATACAGAAACAACAAGAAGAAAGGCATATCTTACTCACAGGATGTTATACATGTGATATTTATCAATATTTGTTTAGCGTGAAATAGCTTCCATTCCAAATTGCTTCCATTGTCCTCATTTGTAAGTGGCTTTGGATAAAAGCGTCTGCTAAATGACTAAATATAAATGTAAATGTATGTGATATCATATGTTATACAGCTCATCTATCAACGTGATACATTAGGTTTTTCATCTGCTGTGTAAATTAGTATTTGGGGGCAGGATGACATATTGACCAGGGCTCAATGTGTCATCCTAAAATATTAATTCAGGCAGAAATGAATATTTTATATATAATCAAAATGCAGTGTTTTACATATTTAGAAAGTATCCCTCATAAAGGCAAAAATGCCCCTAAAATTCAAATTTACTTAGAAAATAACCTTAATTAAAAATAATAATAATTTCTGATAGCCTATTGTTTGAGATATACTTATCACTTGTGACAAATAAACAAACAAACATGTAGTCTATCCTAATGCAAGACTATTCGCTTCTTCTCTGGTAGCCTGGATAAATCAGCTTAGGAGATCTGTTGTGGTGTCCATTCCTTTTCAGGGTCAGTGTGCCATGAAGCCCTAGTGGTCACCTTGGTGTACTGCACTAATGCACATTGCTGAAAGCATTCATTTTACATCAGGGCTTATTTCCGTCTAAAGTGGGGACAATCGTTTTTAAGCTCGTGTATGTAAGCTGAATGTAGATATTTTTGAAGAAAATTTGGATCATGAATTGTATTAGTTTATAATAACAATGGCCTGCTGGTACTCTACCACCAAATGGGCCTTTGTGAGTTCTGTGGAGAAGCGATCAGCAGCACATTACATGGGACAGATGGCGTGGCGAGCGCGCAGCCTTTAAGCCACCATGACTGTCTGGGTTTATGGTCAGCCATTTTGTGGAATTATTGTATGGAAGATACTCAGCGTTTGAGAGTATTGTGAGATCACTTGTATAAAACAATGCAAAACGTTTTATTTGTTTGTAAGGAAAATGAGTGCATATACCAAGATAAAATATTTGTAAATAATTATTTTTTCCCCCCTAATATGTTAAGTGTTCACTTTAGACTCTTTAAAATGCAGAACTTTAACCTGGTCTCCAAATTGATTTCGGTTTACTGGAGTATTAAAGGACACGGACATCGCTTCCAGGCGCCAATGAGAACAAAGAATGGGCGGATTTACAGTTTGAAAGCTTCATACTGACATCCTGACCGACCCGTCTAAAATCTACTGCGCGCTTATTTCCAGCCAATCACGTCTGTCTACAAAGACCGATTATGTTTATAAGCGTGATCCGTTTGAGCGACAGGCCGATCCACCAATGACGCTTTCAAAAATAACAACGAGCCAATGAGGGCGCAGTGGGGGCGGGACCTCAGGAAGGGGGTTGGGTGCGAGGTATCATGGAGGATCAGTTAGAGAACGGCAGCCATTGAAGATAGCCGAGCCGTTGGTCCGTGCTCCGGAGTTTCTGCATTTTTTTTTTCTTTCAACGGTCTAAACCAGTGCAGCAATCACCAACAAAATGGAGATGAAGAAGAGGATCAGTTTAGAGCTGAGGAACAGAACTCCAGTGGAGGTGAGCGTTTTAATTATTTATCTTTTAGGGAAACGCGAAATGACGTTAGTTCGCAACCTGTCTATCCTGCACGGTAGGAACATTCAGTAACGTTAGACTCCGCTGAATGGCAGCGCCACATGGGCGCCTAAAATAATGCGAGTTTTAGTCATGAATGAATGCATATATAGATCTATACAAGATTATCTTAAAACAAGTAGTCAATATAATCGTTATGTGAGCGCGCAAAACTCTTAGTGAATCTTTTGTGAACTCGTTACATGGTCTCCTTCGCCATTGCTTTAGCCTTGACGTTGTGGACGTCCCAACTAGAACCTCAAAATAATGTACTTGCATGTTTAAGACCAATTTTTATTTTGATGGTTCAGAAACAATTTGTATTATTACTCAACAAGTTACCTCCAATTCGGTTACGACGTTATTATAGTCCCCCGATACGACAATATTCTCGCTTCTAAAGAGAAATAGTAGAAGTTAAAACAAAACGGCAGTATTGTTATACGATTCTATAGTCCGACCGTCCATATCTGCAAAATACCGAGCGAAAACATAACGCGAATTAATGTCTTATCTCATATAAAAAGTTTATTGCAGGCAAGCTTCACCGATGCGTACCTCACTATGGCTTCTCTAACCTAGTAACGTTAACGTAAAACGAGCAGTTTCTTCCAAAGGCGGACATCTTACTCTCCAACTCCTCGATATTAGACATTGAGGGGCACTTGCCTTCGGTCTTCCTCCTCAGACCCTCAAAGCCATGTAAGTTCGGGGTTTGAGAGCACAAGCCATATCGAGCGAATGTCGGGTGGAACGGTTTAATTCAGCTGCGTCCATGGCTTCTGCAGCGCCTCGCGGTGTGTGTGGTGAGGATGGTGTGTGTGAGAGACAGCTGCTCGAGTCATTTTGTAGCATCAATAGTTGAAGCGCAAATGACGGTGTTTTGTGGCTTTTACGGTATTTTTATTCACCAGAGTCGAGCGATTTCTGAGTCGCCGTGCTTACGTGCGGTGTAGAACGGAATAATTGGCGCTTAGAGACAGAAATAGTCGCTGGACGGTTAAAAACAAGTTGCCATTTCCCTCCGTGGTTACGTTAATGGCGTAATTATGTAAGCTAACAGATAACATTATTTATCACTGACGTTAAACAATATGCTTTCGGCGTTGTGAAGCATATTCGACACTGTTTTATTAATTGAAGGAATGTGGCAGATGGTGAAGGGGTGAGCCCCCCTTCCTCCCCTCCGATTTTAGTAGATTATTGTAGGCTTGCCTGAACCGAAGTGGAATCGCACGCTTCTTTTGAATGGGGGTTCTGATGGATGGGATCTTTTACACGAGATTGAGTTAATACTCCGACGGAGCAGGCGTGTATAAACGAATCGTGGTTTTTAACTCGGGTGTATCTTGCGTCCCCAGTACAAGAGTGATAGCAGAATATTACGCGCGCGCGTTCTGAAAATCTTCTTGTGAAACGCTGGCAGTAAATTCATTGCAAATCCTAAGTGATAAAGGAGGTGGAAGCATTACCAAGGCTACATTACACACGCTTCACGTGCTGAAAAATTTATCTTTCCACAAGGGCAACAAGTTATTGAATATTTAAATGTTAGGGCTGCAGTGCACTACTGTGTGAGCGTCTGCGTTACTTAAAGCCCATAAAACGTTTTTATTTATTGTAAATAATTTAAAAAAAAAAAAGTTTTTAAACTTAATTATCTTAATTATTTGTTTCACTCTTTCAGGCAGATAAACATAAATGTTGTTTACATGTTTACAATACCCTTAAAGATACATTTTAATTGGTTTTTGTCTTGTTCCTATTTAATATTATTCATAAAATTTAAAGACATTTATTTAGCTTTCCCCGAAAAGTGTAAATACAGTGGAGCTCCTAAGGCATTGTTCTTCAACAATCCAACCTAACAAAGATGCGGCGCTATGTTTTCCCGACCAATAGTAAGGGGGAGGGGTGGGGTTGAGAAACCTGTTTGAAAACGCTCATTGTTTTTGCAGTACCGTTTGGTGCCACTAGTGCATACTAAGTGAAACCCTTCACCTTAGTGTGTAACAAATCTCAAAGTTACATAAATAAAAAAAAAAACACTTATCATTTGATGGGCTACTGGACAGACTGCCACTATCAGTTGCATCAGCAGTTGTCAGATCTTGCAACTTTAGCCTTGTGGTAAATCATACCCATAGTATGATTCTTTGTTTACCAGTGTCCTAACTATGTTTATCTCTCTTGCAGGTAGCAGAGCTGGTGGTAGATAATTGCCGCTCAAGTGACGGTGAGATTGAAGGCCTGACAGATGAGTTTAAGGAACTGGAGTTCCTCAGCATGGTCAACGTGGGCCTCACCTCCCTGGCCAAACTACCCACACTGCCAAAATTGAGGAAGGTCAGTCAAGAGATAAAGCATTCAGTTCAGTACACCCTAGGCAAAGTGCTCTTAACAAGAAGATCTGTTGTGTTTTAAGTTTAATGTTCTAACCATGCAGAAAACAGATACCGTAACACAGTTTACATATTAATGTAAACACATTGTATTATTAAAGTGCACAAAAATGGATGGAGAATGCCCAAAGGAAACTTAAG
>NW_015505352.1:860859-877175 GCF_001515645.1 Sinocyclocheilus grahami
GAGTACATTCATTGCTTTAATTGTCCTGTTAGTATTTGTTTCAACCTTTCCAGTATGCGTTAAGTTTATTTTAAGAGCAATTCTCTCTCCAGGGTTTCCGCAGGGCCTTAAAAAGTCTTAAATTTAGTTGTATCAAATTTAAGGCCTTAAAAAGTCTTAAATTGTACAAGAAAGTCTTAATTATGATTTCAAGAGGTCTTAAATTTGGGGACGGAAAGACCAGAATTGCGATATGCTGAATGTGACGATTAAACTTCAAAAGGCTATGATTTCATGAGCGCTGCACGTTCAGAGTCTGGTGCTGCGCTGCTTTGTGTTCTGCCGTTACCGGGGAAATAGTTATAGGTCTGCCAAAAGCTCCACCTGCTGTCAGAGAATGAATGTGCATTTTCAGTAAAACTGTTTTGTTGTTTAGATTTCAGACAAATGCAAAAATCGGCCCATGTTTTTACCCTGCAAACACGCAGAGCTTTAAATGTGAACTGGTGGATTGACAAGAAGACAATGCATTTAAAAAATCTAAACAGTATAGGGGTGTGCGATTATGTATGGTTTGCAATAATATTGTAATTGTTTTAACGATGTGCGATTTGATATTATCGAGTATATCGCGAAAAGCAAACAAAACACGCCTACAGAGTGCGCGCATACATTATGTGAAGAAGTCTTGTTATACTGTCCGCTAGGGTCTGCTGTGGTATGCGTGACGTAAAAATCGTCATCGAAGAGTGTGCAGAGGCTACTCGTGCCTCCCATTTTTTTGTCACTGCGTGGACAAGTACTGAAGAAGCCCTGTTGCTACTCGAACCTGTACAATCCGTCAATAAAACAATATAAAGACAGCCAGATGTGCAATAACTGTGGGCAATTGTTTGTTTACTGTTCAAGCCGATCTACTGCGCATGTATGGAACACGTCCGCAGAGCGGACCATCAGCGCATGCTTTGGGTAGTATAAATGCAAGTAGTCCGTGTACGCGTCCGGATTGCTCATGTGAAAAGTATAACACAGGCTTTAGTAGTTTAGACTAGTGCGTGTGCGCATTTAGAGTGCGTTTTCACTGCATGAATCAGTCTATTCAAATGCATTTAGAATTATCACATAATTCAAGATATGGGGCAGAAAATGTATATATTTATATCATTTCATATAGTTAATATCACATGAAGAGTGACTTTTTTTTTTCTCAAAGTCAGCATGATTACAAATGTGATAGTTATTTTATACAACAGTTCAATAAACAAGTTAATATTAAGAGACTTACGTTTTAGACACCATATTAACCTATTTTTGCTCTATTTCTCCAACAAAAATCATTTCAAACACCGCCACAGCGCTGTTTTGCGTCTCTGAGTAACAGGATGGTGTTTTGTTCCTGAATGAATCAACCGTTTAAATGATTCGGTTCAATCGCTATGACTCATCGGTATCGGCCAAAATTTTCATATCGGTGCATCCCTAGTCCAAACTGTCCTGAGCACGTTCAACAGCCGGCGCCTGATGCATCGTCTTGCTTTACGGTGGATCGCAGACTTATAAGGGCATTTGTTACTGCAGGTAAAAGTATTCCATGTCCCTCAGAGCTGCATTAAACGGTGTGTAAATGCATCTAAATGGCACTTCTAATGCAGCTAAAGATTTAAGATAAATTTTGTTGATACGGATTTAATTTGCTTGGTAACAGCCCAAATGCAAGAATTTGACTCAAAAGATGGTACATAGTTTTAGAAAAAATGGCTTAAAACTGACCACACAGAATATGAAGAATATCCAAAAATGTAGGAGTCCGCTGTCCATGACAGTCCTTAAGATATCAGCACAATAACACACTCAGCAAAATATCGTCTAATTATCATTATCGATAAAATCCCAGAAAATTGAGATCATTTTTTGTTAATATCGCACACCCCTAACTTATGTTATTTAATTGATATAATAATGTATTGATGATAATTGTTTAAATTAATATAATACTTTTGACTCATCCATTTTCTTAAAAGTGGTTCAAAGGCTGAAATGTAAAGTTTATCATTTTACAAAACTTTGTTTTTGTGAAAACTTGAATCTGAACTGTAAATTATGCTTTTTACAGTTTAATATGATACTATAGACATTGCCCTACCCCGCTCATATGGTATTAATTTTATTTGTGCAGATCTTAAAAAGTCTGAAATTTGAGCTTAAAAATCCTGCAGAAACCCTGTCTTTCTATTACAGTTGGAGCTGAGTGATAATAACATCTCAGGGTCACTGGAGACACTTGCAGAGAAATGCGCCAACCTGACTTACCTTAATTTGAGCGGCAACAAGTTCAAAGAACTCAGCACACTGGAAGCCCTGGTAAAAACACTGATGCATTTACACTGACACCACAACATATTTCTGAATGTTTTTTTCTTAAGAGATGGTACAGTTAATGCAAAGTCAGATGGTCATTATCCTAAGTGTTTTAAGTGCATTTTTTTCAACCTTTATTGATGTATGACATGCTCTTCCCTCAGCAAAACCTAAAGAACCTGAAAAGTTTGGATCTGTTCAACTGTGAGATCACTACGTTGGAGGACTACAGGGAAAGCATCTTTGAACTGCTGCCTCAGGTCACATACCTGGACGGCTTTGATGCAGAAGACAATGAAGCTCCAGACTCTGAGGCTGATGATGATGGTAAGAACCATGAATTACAATTTAGTTTGATTATGCCGTCAAGTCCTTCTTTGGTGCAAGTAGTTATGATCCTCGTCCAATGGATACATAGATAATTGTAAAAAAAAAAAAAAAAACATGCATACGGTGCAAAGTAAGTGACATAAAAGTATTTTACATCAAGTCATTATTTCTACTACTTTTATGCAGATGATGATGAGGATGGCGAGGAAGGAGCAGGGCAGCTGGGAGAATACGAGGAAGAGGAGGAGGATGAGGAAGGCTCAGAGGGTGGAGAAGTTGGACTGTCCTACCTAATGAAAGAGGACATCCAGGTGATGTATCTTCCACCTGTTTTTAACATTCACAACCAGTTTTCCAAAACGTTACAGCTCGATAACGACCGGTTCCTTCTGTAACAGGATGAAGAAGATGATGGCGACTATGTAGAAGAGGAAGAGGAGGAGGAAGGAGAGGGTAAGAATTAATCATGCAACTGGACATTGTGAACTTGTCACTTTTATATTGAACTGTTTTTTTTAATGGCTGTACTCTGTGTAGAAGAGGAGGCTGAAGTTCAAGGAGAGAAGCGAAAGAGGGACGCAGAAGATGAGGGCGAAGATGACGATGAAGACGACGACTAACCCTTTGTTCGACTTCTTGGAAACAATGTTCAAGGTGTAGATCAACCCTGAAAAAGAACGTGATCTTGCAGATTGTTTTTTTCTCTTTGTAAAACCATAGATAAATCACTGTAGAGGCTAAGTGTTTTCTTTTATAAATACATTATATATTACACTATATAAAAGGGGTTTATTGATAATTCATTTATAGCCATTCCAAGTTTATTCCCAACGTGTAAATCGGTGTCATCAGGGGGTGGGCACGGGGAGGTTGGCATGGGCGTGAGATTTGAGATTTCCCAATTGTAAATAAGCTGTTGAACAGCCCATTCGAGACAGCGCTAGGATTTCACCACTGAGAGGAGACGGCAGCGTACGTTTGTTCAAATCCACAAACTCCTGCTCCCCAAGTCCTCTGTGAGGAGGCAGAGCGTTTCCTGCTCCTCATCTACCTCTCCAGGTCTCATTCTCAGCCCAACACGGAGCAGCAAGCCAATCATCTCCAACCGTCAACCCCTTTGTTCCTGGATCAACCAATCGCTGCCAAGGATCTTGTCACACTCTTTATATGGGATGGTCTCCACTTGATTCAGCTTTTCTTGTAGATCAGGCTCATGTAGGCAGACCAGATGGTATGTGATCTCGTGAATTTGAAAGCGTGATGTATGTAAATGTGATGTAAATTGAGCAAAGATGGGGGGGGTCAAGCTGTAGGTTGGCAAAATCAAATTTCCATTTTAATCTCAAAGTAGTTTTTTAATAAAGAGATCAATCATGTGTAACCTATGAGCAGTTCGCCCTTCCAAGTCCCTTATTTTTGACAAGATGTCATCTTAGATTTGTTCATTTGTAAGAGAAATGCCATTGCTGGAAATTTCTCATGATGTTCAGGTTTAACAGCTTTGTTTGATTAAACAGTACCTTTCTACCTTTTGTCTTGCTGTGGAAACAGGTTAATTTCTACCTTTTGTTGAGGTATTTTACAGAGTAATACCTTTAATCTAATGTTCGTATGGCAATATGTATATAGTGTCTGTTTCAACAGGTTGTTTTATTTTCCTTTTCTTTTTTTAACTAATCTGTTTGGTCAGTTTTAATACAAAGCACATGTCAAAAGACTTGCATACACACAGGTCACCTGTTTAAATTTCAAGTACTTGGTTGTTGTGCGAGTGTTGTATTTGGGGTTTTATGTGCTGTAAACCTCTCTAAAAGAGTTTTAGTTTTGTTGGATTTTGATGTTTTGTTTTAATGGGATTGTTTAGGATTTTTTAAATTTGCAAGCTCCTTTGTCCAATTATGAGCTCCATTTGAGTTAAGTGGTAATGAATGAGCGAATTGTCCTTTTGATTATTAAAATGACATGGGATGCTGTTCAAAGATGGACCTTTGTCTGCTTAAAAGTTCTGTAATTTGATTACACAATTTGGGATTTTCTCAAACTGAGACCCATGAACTGTCTGGAAACCTCAAACATGGGTGAAGAAGTACTGTTTTTAATGTCTCCGGAGTTGATGATGGGAAAATATATTCCGATAAAAATTGCAGTGATATTTCAATCCTATTTTTAGATAAATTTGAAAGATTTATAAAACCCTTACAATGAATGCAACCTGGTGTAAGTTTGATGTGGAAAATAAAGGAAAAAACTTTCACCATAATGTCCTTGTGGTTTGGATTTTTTATATATATATATATATATATAAAATCTTGAATTTTGAGTAGTTCAAAAATTATCTGCAATGTAGATGTAGACTTAATATAATTTCAAAAATCCCATCTTAAATTTATATATATAAAATCTTGAATTTTGAGTAGTTCAAAAATTATCTGCAATGTAGATGTAGACTTTTAATATAATTTCAAAAATCCCATCTTAAATTTAACTATTAGGCTTTTTCTTGAGCTTGAGTTCCATAGGCCTGCAAACTTTAATTTTATACTACACTGCCATCTGCAAAGCCTCCTACTTAGCTTATTTATTATTTATGAGTTACACAAAATTTAAGCAGCAGAGCATAGTGGAAAGGGGTGTGGCATGTGATCAACAGACAGAGTTACCAAAAGTGTCATTAATTAATCAGGAGTAAAGCAATCACCATCCAGCCAATAGAAATACAGCTGTAACAGTGGAGAAGGGTGGAGTCACTGTGATGCATATTAATTATTCATAGATTTGATAAGTGAGAGTTTCACTAGGTGATTATTAGTAGTAAGAAATGTTAAAACATAAAAAAATTTAAATTGAACAATACTAGCTGTACTTTGACAGGAATATCACAGCTTATTTATATGACATACAAATTCATTTGTATGTTAATTTAAATCCATATAATCAATGGCAGTAAATGCAAAGATCTTTTATTTCGCTGACTACAGAGAAAATAAAATACTATTTAATTTGAGACCAGAATGTAATATGAACTTTTATAGCTGCCAGCTGTCTTGCCCAATCAGAACTTAGGCAAAGGCATCATTAATCTTTTGTTTATTTATTTGTGCATTAAAAGAGATCTGAGACAAGCTGTATGTTGAGAAGTCTGAGAAAGTGCTGAAGATTGGCTTTGACAAATGTGGTTAAGACCTTCATTTAGCCTATTAAAATACAAAAGTAGACAAAATAAATTAGCAAACAGATCAAATGCATTACTTTACAATACATATTAGTTCTTGAAATATTTTTTTTCATTTGTCTCCTTTATTGCTTTCATTTTCTCTTTTTGGAAAAAGTGTCAACAGCCTTTCTATATTGGCTGGTCTGTGCTCAAAATTTAAAGGGAGAGTATAGACAATATAGACAAGTTTAAAAATAAAGAAAAAAATTGCCCACCCAGCATATATGCCAGCCCACCCTTCTATAGCTGCCAACAACCAGGACTGTTTCACATCAAACTTTTACAACATTTTTTATTACCATCATGAATTCAAAATGAAAAATAGTTTAGTTTAAAACACCCTTGGACCTTCATTTATCATTTAAGAGTTCATACCATTCACAGAGGACTGTTTATTTTCTCATCTTCTTTTATTGTTGCATTCCATAGCAACTTTATCATCTGATCTTTTTTAAAGTCCTTCTGCGCTTCTCTTGAGAAAGACTTTCAAGATCCATGTAAAAACATTCAGTTTGCATCTAAAAACTGTTAAAAGATTTGTTTGTCAGAAATGTGTCTTTGGAGCAAGAGTATTTTTAATAGATATCAGGTTTGGCCAAGCAACCACACACTTTAAATGTTATACATAATACAACTTATTCGTTTCGATTTTTGTTGAAACTTACCCCATATACTATAACAGCCACACTAAGTGTCAACATGTGTTCACAGAACTATCTTTATTATTCTGAACTGGCATCCAAAAAAAACAAAACATTGTTTCTTATTCTGTCACTGTAACATGGCCTTCAGACCACTGGAGGGAGCTAATTTACAATTAATGCATGTTTTGTCTTGAGCACATAATCACCCCCACAATACGATCATATACCGATAACTCAGGAGGCTTTAAGAAGCTTTAATCATGTTAATATATCCCTGTCAACATAGTTTTTGACTATGTGTTAAGATACACACATCTTTGAATCTTCTTTTTCACAGAGGACAGTGATGTTTTATGTCTGAAATGCAAAGTCTGTGATGTATAGTGTATTACAGACACCACACCAAAAGAGTACTTCAACACAGAATGTTTCAGCAGTGCTCATGTACATTACAGCTTAGATAAATCTGCACACACACACACACACACACACACACAGCCTACAGCTCATCAATGCGCAGACTGCCTCAACCCCCACAGCAGCTGATGAGCTGGAGCATCCAATCAGGAAGCCCAAGCCTACGTAAGCCTTTAAAAGGAGTCAATGCAGACTCTAAAATGAGTAGCCATTTAGCTTTTGTTATATGACACAACATCTTCATTGCTCCCAGGGGAAACTTTTATATTAACAATGATTTTATGTGCCTTACATCAGATATTTAATAAAAACCACAAATTCCCCAAGAGGCCCGAGGTGAGTGAATAAAAGACAAGTGGCATGCAGACACAACAAACAGAAATTTGAACCACTCTAATCTTACTTCGAGAAGTACATTGATGGCAAAACCATCGTGTAATCAGTAATCTGAGGGAGACTTTGATTTGAAAAACTGTTTTTGCATACATGGCAAGAGAGAAGCCCATTATTTTCAGAGAAAAATCTAATTGACATTTTTAATAAAAATAAAAATTAAGTTCAAAATCTTTTTTTTTCAAATTGAACATGAAAATACATGAATGACTCATTCATAATAAGATATAAAAGATGCATTTAGAAAATAAATGGGTGAATTTTCATTCCATTTTTCTCCTCCGTTTCACATTTGTAGCATTGAAAATTCATTCTAGTGAATCTGTTCATCCTAAAAGGTCCTCTCTCTCTCATATTTAGCATTGGAAAGTCCGATTTATCATCATTCGGACAGTTCATAAACAAAAAATTGTGATTTAAGTCCCTGTACAATGCTTTTGGCTCGGTCAGTTGAGGTGTTTTGTTATATTTAGTATAAATGTAATTGATAGTGACACACTTATTCAAAATCTATTTTTAAAATTTATAATGTGACTTATTAAATTTGATCACTGCAGTTATTTTTGTTTTGCATATTTTGTTATGTAAATTTTGTATACAGAAATCTGAATCACTCTGAGGTGATATGTACTTTGATAAGTAAATGTATTGCATATTTTGAGTGAAACCCACTGCATAATCTGTAATCTGAGGCAGACATTGATTTAGTAACATTTTTGATCTGATATTTTAAAATTTTTTACTGCATGCAGCTGTTCGTCTGTGCAGCAGCCACCAGCCGTAAATGTGAATTCAAATCTGGATGTTTAGCCAGACTCAGAAATCTTTTTGATGAGCATGTTTATATACCTAAATGAGACTAAAACTGATTTTGTCATGAAATACTGCTTTGGCCCAGATCTTCCAGAAGAATGCAGGTGACAATAAATAGCTGTTATCAAACCCCACAGGGCATTTGTAGACTTCACTTAACGCAATGTAGTTTGCTTAACCTTAGAGCGATCAATCATTATTTCATCAAAATCATGGGGTTGAAGTCATTTTCATTGATTTTGCAAACTGCCAGCACTCTACACTGAATGGAGGTCATAGACATCACTGCACTGAGAGAAACAGAGTGTATATGGAGACACTGCACTACCAGTATCAGTAATTTAGGGTCTTTATTCATTTTACAAAGCTATAAAATCTAGGGATGCACGATATATCGGCCACCATATCGGTATCGGCCCATATCGGCTCATTTTTTCTGTTATCGGTATCGGCCTGATAAGAAAATTTGGCCGATATCTTAAAGCCGATAAATAATGCATTATTTCCTTCAGAGACACTTCAGACACTTCACTTTTGTTCGTTTGCAGCCTTTTGTGCAATTGTACATTGTAATATTGTGTTTATTTGATGTATATCTGATTTATCTCATATAGAATGCGTTTGGTTAAGTTAAAAGAGCGCTTCAGTTTACCGGTGATCATCTTTAGCTCAGCACACGCAGCTCAAACAGCAGTGCACAACATTAATAACTATGATTGGGAATGTCGTGTATATAACATTCTAATGAGAACATTATTATAATAAAACGTTGTGAATTCTTTGGGTTTAGTTGCCATGTTTCAGCGCGTTGTTATGGGAAGAGCGCATCCACAACAGGATCACACATTCTGACTATAGCACACAATAACTGCATCATTTTGTACATATATAAGTTGTAATATTATGTTTATGTTGTATTAATATTAATCTCAGGATGCATTTCCTTGAGTTAAATAAGCTGCCAGCAAAACGCTTCAGTTTACCATGTTCACTCAGCTCTTCAGCTTCAGCTTGAGCTGCAGCTCAATGGCTGCTATTTAAAACAGTGGTATTAATTTGTTACTTTTTCAAAATCATTGATATATTATTAATAACAACAACCACTTGTATTTTTCTCTTATTATTTTCATCAGCAATATGGTTTAGTAATTAAAATCATTTAATTATTGTCCATGCAGAGGCTATTCCGTTTTATTGATCTATGGCGCATTCATTTTGATTCTTTACACGTGTAATGATGTCCAGTGACTTGTTTGCATTATTTATTTATTTGTAAGGCTTTTTTATGACTAAATTTGGTAATGGGAGAGTAAAAATATTTTTAAAACGTACACCGTTCAAACTAGGCTGCTTATGTTGAAGTGTTTGGGATGTGGCTTTTAATGATGAGACCTTTTTTGTAATCAGGCTCTCAAAAAGTATTTAACAATTTGGATATAGATTTATCGGCCAACATATCGGTTATCGGCTTTCAAAAATAAAGAATAATCGGTTATCGGTATCGGCCAAAATTTTCATATCGGTGCATCCCTAATAAAATCCTTACAGTGTGCTTCATGAATTAAACATGAGAGGGCACACAGCACCAGCTGTTATTAGCCCAGGGTTCAAGTGATCGGGACAGAAGCACAACCTGCAATCCCCTTTACTTTTTATCTGGTAAAAAAAGGTTGAAGGAAGTGTTCAAGAGGAAATGATTTATTAAAGAGGATGTACAGCACAAAAGTACGGATAGGGCTGGTTGTTCATTAATGCAAAAACTAGAAACCGAAAATTTTAAATGCTTGTTAAACAAACTATTTTATATCAAGACTGTTCTACATAAACCAGTAGTATCGTGAAAAGAGTACGTTTTGCATTAACCCCGCAGAGTTGATTGTCCAAGTGTTTACATGTGGCGTGGCTCATCCTTTAAATATGCAAAGCCCAGCATCTCTCTAAAAGCTCTCTGTTGTCATGTTATTTTTATAAGTGGCCATGTGCACTGTGCGCTGGTCCGAAAGAAATGACACATTAGGTTTAGGCCTTTGCTCTCCCAGAGTGCTATATAGCGTGTTTGTGTTTTATCATGTGGTATTAGTAAAACTGCATGTATTTTTAGCTCTGTTGCTAGCATCCGCACAATACTCACACGGGGAAAATCCTCTCTCAAAAGGAGGAAGCAATGTTATTGTTGAAAGGTGGAAACAGAGATGTAATTTGGAACTGGAAACAAAACCGGTGACCGAGACGTGTATTTTTAGCCAAATGGTAATCTGCAAGGAGTTACTGGCACATGCCTGTGCTTGTGACATTAGTCATAGTTTTTAAATCGCTTTGTGTTGGGGAGTAAGTAACTAATAGCAGCAACGCTTTTAGTAGCTTAACATAAGCTCAGTTGTATTCAAAGTAGTACAACTGTTGCAATAAGCTACACTTCCCAACAAGTCACAGTGTAACGCAGTATTAAAGGTTGCGATAAAAAAGGGACTTGGTTCTATCCATCAGCTGTTGATTGGATTTTGAGATGAAACACACCTCTTGACCAAAAGGGGTGGGATTTAATACTGAAGTCCTGCATACATCACCAGAGAGAAGTCTGTCATTTTCACTGGAGGATCCGGTTATGATTTTTGATTCAGTTATGCCAATTTGATACAACTATGACATTTAAAAGGCACCTATTATGCCCCTTTTTACAAGATGTAATATTGGTCTTGGGTGTCCCCAGAATGTGTCTGTGAAGTTTCAGCCCAAAATACCCAACAGATCATTTATTATAACAGCTGGAAAATGTCATTTTTGGGGTGTCTAAAAAAAGAGCTGATTTGGAGTGTATCGCTTTAAATGCAAATGAGCTGCATATTCCCACCCCGCCTCCAGAAGAGGGCGTCGCGTATATGTCTCTGTGCATTGCATATCTACAGGAATAAACAGCCGGTAGAAGCAACATAACTGAGAGTGAGAGAACCGGTGTTTAGCCGTACATATGGGAAGCCAAATGCACTGAAAGTGGGACGAGACAGCGCGATGTTACAGAGCTGTCATCAATGCGGATCAATTGACCGAGCCGCGCGTACGAAAGGCGCGAACTAATCTCACAAGCGCGGCGCTGATCAGTTAAAAAATACTTAATGTACGCATACAAATAGAGTTAAAACGATAAGCACTATAACGACATGACATTCACAAAGGAGTCTGTATTTAGGTAGATTTTGAGGTGCATTGCCTTGAAAAATGAAAGTAATCCACAGCGTCCTCAGCAGGTCAGATGTTGAGAGAAAATGGAGACTCTTATGTTCAGTCTTGCATCCAAACACAGAGCATCGGGATTGCTTGTGAGACATTGTTGACGTTACAGCTGCTCGAGCGCTGAGAAAATGGAGGACAGCGAACAACCGCGAACAACCGCTGAGGGCAGAAACTATAGTAATGCAGGGCTGTCAATCAATCCCTGTGGCCCCGCCCTATGTAGTGTGACGTCACACTGCATGAGAATTAAAACGGCAGGCCTAGTGAGACTGACTTGGTTTAAAGGGGATTAAAAAATGAGGAGTGGGTGGATTTTTTATCATTGTAGGGTGGTTGTGTTCACACACTTCCAACACACATTTATGTCCAAACCCCATGTAAAAGTGGATTTTGCATAATAGGTGTCCTTTAAAGAAAAAACAATGGGGCCAAATACATATTAAAAAAATTATTCACAATAATCTATAGACCAATTTCGTGTAGATGTCACAGTTATGTCACTCGTAGCTGTGCGCGCATTGTGGTGGCAGAAAAACACTGGTAACAAGTGGAATGAAACAGGAAAAATCCACGGAATAAGAGATAAAATGTATTGTTGTGCCTTTGGATGTCAGAATCGGAATGCAAATCATTTTTACAGAATTATGTCGTCAAAAACACCATTTGAATCTAAACGCAGACGTTTAAACGAACAGACTAATGAATGAAACCTACTATGACTACTCTACTTTTAAAGCATAAATTTGATTTAAACAATTGGTCTACATAATATTCACATATCCAGTTCATAGGGAACATATTACATTAGCCCTACAGTTACAGCATGAAATACTATTTAAACCTATAACATTTTACATTTACCTATTTTGTCTCACAATTCAGACTTTTCTTCTCGCAAATGCAACTTTATATCTCGTATTTCGGACTTTATATCTCGATTTAACACAACAATAGCGAGTTTTTCCATTCGGAGGGGAAAAAAAGCCAGAAGTGTGGGATATAAACTCAAAAGAGAGAATGACTAGTTGATTTTTCTTATCAGAATTTTTAGATATAATCTCGGAATTGCGAGAATAAAGTCAGAATTTTGACATATAAACTCAAATTTACCTTTTTTTATTCTTTTTTTCCATGGTTTCCATAGACCACGACTTGAAAACTGTAATTTTCTGCCACCAGATAGGCTCCGCCCACAAAAAACGTAATCACTGTTTGCAAACACCAAATTGGTCTATAACATGCATTTTCATTTAATACCAAATAGTTGATGGAATAATTAAATGTGCTCACCTGTCCTCTCTCTTTCTCTCATTTGTAATAGCGGTGAAAAGTCTGATTCATTCTAGTGAATCAGTCCCATTATTTTTAGTGTTGAAAAAGTCAAATTAAAATTACATTTGATGTATTTTGTGTTTATAAAACATACTGCACATTAAAGGGCCATGAACTGAGAAATTCCTTTGATCTTTTGATATATAAGAGCTCATTGTTCTATAAAAACATTCTGTAAGTTTCAGAACTCAAAACTTTGTCGTTAGTCTAAAAACAGCTTATATTGAAGCCAATCTGCCAAAATGACTTTGGAATGTGCCACTTTATGACGTAATATTGTGGCTAAACACCGCCTCCACAGAATAACATCAACGCCTACATTACTGTCTGTTTAGCTCCGCCCACCGATTCGCACATGTAGTAGATAAATGATGAGAAACCAACGCAGAAACCAAACGATAAAATGCATCAGTAAGCACTTGGTACTTTTTTCACTTCATTTTACTGTGGATTCTTTTACAAACAAGGCACAATTTGAAGTAGAAAGTTTCAGAAAGATTGAAACTAAAAGATGATGCTGTGCCGTATATATTAGATCCGACAGTAATGTCGCAACACACAAGTGTGAGTAACTGTTTTTGTTATGTGGTCACTATTGCTTTGTCTGTTATTACAGATCATTTGATATGTACTGAGTATTTATGTGTTTTTAACCTAAATCCCAGCAGTGTCCATCTGTGAAGGATGTAGGCTGTCAAACATACACAACTGTTAGCCAATTTTAGCAGTGGACGTTTACTTCCGAGTCTATAAATCAACCACACCATTCAAACAGAGCGTTCTATTGAGGGTGGTTAAAAACAGGACAGAATATAGCCTATTACTTCAAAATTATGTTTTTTGATGTAAAAAAATCTTGATAATATTATATTTGGACCTCAGAGAACAGTACAAAATAAAAAAACAAAGGCAGTTCATGACCCCTTTAAGTATCTTTAATGACTGTAGTGTAATAACTTTATATCTTGTAGCTTGGAAAACTACAGATTCAAAGTACGCACATGTTCAAGGTTTCTGATGTTGTTTAATAGTCACATGACACACCAGTAAATAAATAAAGTATTTAAAATTTTATTAGTAAGTGGTTTGTTTTTGCAGTTAAACCTTCAAATGGACTCAAACCAATTGAAAAGCTTTTATAAATTACAATTGTACTGTAAAATAAACCATGAATATTTGATAATTAGAATCAAATCAAATTTTATTAAATTTGAATTACTTTTCAAATTTTTCAAAAATTTTGATTAAATTTTAAAATCCTCAATCTTGTAAAGCTGTAAATGTCTGTCCACAAAATGTTGGAAATTATGCCAATTAAATGTGTTAATAAAGAAACCTAGCACACTCTGCATTCCCTAATGCATGTTAAACTTACCCCATAAGAAGAGATGGAGTTTACTGCATTTACTGTGAACTGAGCCACTCTGGGACACTGAATACAGTGAATCAGATAGCAATGAACGTGCAGCCCCATTTATTTATTTTCATTTGATTTGATAGAAATTATTATTAGCTTTTCATAATCTCACAAACCCACTGCACTGTCCTCATGAACCCAAGTTTGGGAAACCCTCTAATGTTAATGCTCTAATGTATTGTTATCTGGAAAAAAATATTAATACCTAAATATGTAAATGAACCAGAATTCATCAGAGCCATCTTACTGAAGTAAACTGGTTTGATTTAATTAATTGAGCATATATCATACTTATTAAACAAATGCACAAGGCACATACCATATGAATCCCACGCGGTGTTGGTGCTGTGTCTGATCTATTTGTGAATATAGGTCACATTCAACAGCCATTCTTTCAAAGCCTTTCTCCTATGCAGAAATACAATTTTAGGGTGAGTAAGGCTATACCATTTAGCTTCAGGCTTCAAACCAAATAATGACGTCTCTGGGATGTCTCTAGTAATCTATTTGAATCAGTAGAAGCGCACCAAAACCAGATGCTGCAAGGCTAATGAGTCACAAAGCAACACCCCACCTCCTTCTACCCACACTTACATATATGCTCTCATTGGCTCAGATGAATCGGATGCCTCAGTGTGAATCAGGTGTTGGTGATCATCCGCTCGATTTCAAGCCCTGCATACAGAATAACCCTTCAGAATGCTTCCTTCTGCAAGAATGTTAACATGAGCCTGATAAAAAATACATGTGAAAGCAAAGCAGTCCTTCAAATATATACCAATCCTACATGCCATGTTGGATGCTACATAATCTCTTTTTGATTACAAATCTACATTTTTTTTTGTGAGGAACTGTAGCGCTGATACTCACAAGCCCAAGAGCTTATTAAGAATTGTTAGAAGAGAGAAACAGAGGGGAGTGGGACATAAATCATTTATTGTAGTCATGCAACAGAATCAGTTCACACACATTAGACAATGTGTTTCAAATAGTGCTCATCGATAAGATTTGCCAGTTAATTGTTATGAGGCAAACATTTGTATTGTTTTAAATTACGCAAATGCATACAGTGCATAATAACATGGAAAATAAATATAATATTACAATATGAAATTAAGAATACTAAATGCATTATATAAATGTTTGCAGGCTATTGTGAGTCAGTGAGTAGACCTGGGAGTTATTTAAACCATTAGGTTCCATATATAACAACAAAACTGGCCATACCACAGATTTTGATGATAAGACATTAAAGCTCCACACAATGAACTGAATTCATCGTGGATTGGAACTGGGCCAAGAGGATGACTCAGTTTTGTATCATAGCCTAAAGTGTGTCAGTGATGTTTCACATGAGTACACTATGAATACTAGCATGTATAGTGTATACAGGCTGTAACTCAGACTGAATGCATCTGAATGCATTAAGTGCATCACTGAACAGATGTGCTAATGATGTGCTGCACGCATTTGCTATAATATAATATAATATAATATAATATACAATTTGGAAAATGTTTATAATAATTAAAATACTTTAATGTTTTTAAAAAGAATCCTCACCAAGGCTAAACAGGTACATCTCAAAAAATTTGAATATCATGAAAAAGGTCAATATTTTTTGTCACTCATTTCAGAAAGTGAAACCCATATATTATATAGATTCATTACACAGAGTGAAATATTTCAAGCCTTTATTTCTTGAAATTTTGATGATTATGGCTTACAGATAATGAAAACCCAAAATTCAGTGTCTCAGAAAATTAGAATATTATAAGGATATTTAATAAAAAAGGATATTTTAAACAGAAATGTCAGGCTTCTGAAAAGTATGTTCGTTTCTATGCACTCAATACTTGGTTGGGCCTCCTTTTGCATGAATTACTGCATCAGTGCGGCGTGGCATGGAGACAATCAGCCTGTGGCACTGCTCAGGTGTAATGGAAGCCCAGGTTGCTTTGATAGAACAACCGCGGTTAGATCAAATAATCGCGATTTGACGGTTATTTAATTATCGCGACAGGCCTACCGATGAGCTTTGTAAAAATCAACGCATAAACACATTTCATTACACCAAATACACAAAATAATGTTCTTTTTAGCAACATCATATGACCCCTTTAATGCTTCGTTGCTAAATAAATTACATTTTAAAATAAATATATTTAATCTCTCTCTCTCATATATA